>NC_056448.1:3001415-3288915 GCF_018296145.1 Oncorhynchus tshawytscha
TCATGTTGTCCCTCCTTCCAGGTGGTTTTGACGTGGACATCAAAGGTTGGGGTGGTGAGGATGTTCACCTTTACAGGAAGTACCTGCACAGCAACCTGCTGGTGGTCCGGTCCCCATCGCGGGGCCTCTTCCACCTATGGCACGAGAAGCGCTGTGCTGACGAGCTGCCCCCGGAGCAGTACAGGATGTGCATGCAGTCCAAGGCCATGAACGAGGCCTCACACGGCCAGCTGGGCATGCTCTTCTTCCGACACGAGATCGAGGCACACCTGCGTAAGCAGAAACCCCAGCGGTCCATTGCCAAAAAGACATGAGGGGAATCACACAGGAATCTAGACTACGGGAGGAGGGCATGACAGTATGACAGTCAGAGACAGTGAGGGGGGGAACAACAACAAAACAGAGATCTTCTGTTATGAACAGTGATGACTCACTATAGAGGAAAGTCACTCCAATATATCCTCCCTTTTGTTGTGCCAAAAAGGGCACAACAAAAGACACCTAAGACACCTGCCGTTACTTGAAGAAGTGCAAGCACTGTGAAGACGACAGTTTATATGGCCATCAGAAATACTTGTATTGACTGCTCCTCTGTGTTTTGGTCTAAAATCATGTGCCTCATGTTGACTGACTGACAGCTGGTTTTAAGAATCATGATGTGGCATTGCTGGTTTCTTGAAGGAGGCTGGAGGAAGACTGGAACAAGATTTCCCTGTGTCTTACTAGAGCCACCTTGTGGACAGGAGGAAAACAGCATGACAGTGAAGGGAATGTGGACACTGAAGCTCAAGTCATGTAACCTGGTTACATGACAATACACTCAGACAGATGGTCAATCAATAAATGAAAACAGGTGTTAGTGATGCTTATTTAGCGAGCCAATGACAACAACAAAGGAGGGACACGGACACTGTTAGACATTCATTATTTCTCAAGCTCCACAGAATCATTATGGTGCTCTGCTTTTTCACGAGTTTCATTAATCCTGCCTGCATGTGCTTTTATGTGGTTTTTCATCATCAAGAAACAAAACAGTGCAGTTTTGTCTTGTTTGAAGGGACAAAATAAATATAGAATATTTTTTTACACTGGGCAGTATTTTGGTTCGCAGTTTGAGAATGAAGCTACAGTACATGTATGACGAAGATTATATGGTCCTGAGAGAAAATATGGGTACAGTGTCCTTTGTTTTGAGTATGGGCTAACATTGTGCAAATAATATATTTTAGAATAGATGTATTACACTTCTGTTGCATAATTAAGTTATCCAGTGATAAAATTATAGAATGAATTTCACACAACTTTTGTTGGAAAAAGAAAAAGCCTTCCTCCAAAAATTCTTATTTAATATTAACAATTGTTAGTTACATCACTCATTTGCCTATTCTTTCTTAGAAGCTGAAATGGCGGTGGCTTGACACAAGTCTACATGAGCCAAATTAAGTTTAGTGGTAGTATAATGCTTCCATGTCTACAGAGCACTATAAGACCAGGAAAAGGCCTGTATGAAAGTGCAATTGAAGACAATCTGAAATGGAATGTTAATATGGAAAGAGGGTCTGATATTTGAACGTGGCAAATTGTTTTGACGTTAATCCTGATGGATTTCTACTGAGAGTATTTCTTCGGAGATGTATAAACTATAGATAAATACATTCTCACAGGCTTGACATTCACAGCGAGTGACAATGATTTTATGCCTTTAATAACGAGCTCACTTATTCGTCTTAAAATAAATATTGAGAAATTTGATTTAATTCCCAGGTCTTTTGTTTTCAAGAAAGCACTTGGGTTGCTTCACATGGAAGAATTTGAACCTAAATTTGTGTCGGATGACCAAAACCTGTAAAAAGAGTCAGGAGGATGCACCTTTTTAATTGTTTTACGTTGTATTGTTTCGTGAAAGGATACGTCTATCTGTTAATAATAAATATAACTTTCCTGATGAAGCTCTTGATTGATTCTCAATTCATGCCCATTTTTTGTGTCTTAATTGTTCCGTTTGAAGTGTCTACATTTGAAATAAATGTGTGTACTCATTTTGAGACCCTTGTAATAGTTTGAAATGAAGAAATAAAATTATATTCTGGTCTTGATGCTTCTTCACAGATTTGATTGGACTCCAGTATGTAAAAACTGCAGTAGTCTGTAATCTACTCTACTGTAACTCTACGCTATGCTTTATTCTCTACTCACCTGTGGTGCAGCCTGCGAAATGTCTATAAAAAAAGACTCTGTGGTATTGTGTAGTGATGTACACAAGATGGTAGTCTCATCATTACATTGTGTTCAGTAGTACACCTCTAGATGGAAGCATTGCATCCCAGTCGAGGAACCAAAGTGCCAAAAACCTATGAACAGATACTGTATGTTGGCTATGAAATTGATCAACTGTTGTGGAGAGGGGTGTCTGAATTATGGGGTGAGCCAGGGGTCGTTAATGTCCCCTGAAAGAGACATGAGCTCATCTAAAGGCAACAAAAGTCCAACTTGGGGGGGTCTCTAAATATTGATAATTTGACCAGAACGCGTGCGGACAGCAAGATGCATCAATCTCACCGGAGAATGCATCCTATCGAGCGACACAGCTCTCCTCCGTAGCTCATGTATCTGATGGGGTCTGTCCAAAAAAAAGTATGAAACGTTACACATGCTGAGCCAGAGGGGCGCTGTTTCGCTCTCTCATACTGTATGCTTTCTCCGCTGAGATAGATTCAGCCACTTGCGAATTGAAGGAAAATTATGAAACATTATTTACAATGGTTTCATTTATTATTATTGTTCACATTGTTGGGGAAAGCATGGCTTCCCTTGACACATATAAATACACACCGCTGTAGGAGGCCTAATGAAAATCGCTGAATGTCATTACACTTTTGTAACAGATGTCTCTTTCAATTCATCAGTTGGTGCGTGCACAGTGCACTGTTTGGATATTGGAATTATTTTGGAGTAGCCTACTTTTTGAAGTGATTTGTTTGACAATCAGCCTAATACATTTTTTTTTACCATTAAATGACTTCTTTCCTATTAGGCCCATAAAGAAAAAATTATTAGCCCCCGTTCTGATGACTCTATTTTTGCATATTTTTGATACTGAATGTTATCAGATCTTCAACCAAAACCTAATATTAGATAAAAGTAACCTGAGTTTACAAATAAACAAAAAAATGTATATACTTATTTTGTTTATTTAATTAACAAAGATATGCAACACACAATTCCCCTGTGTGAAAAAGTAATTTCCCGCCATAACACTACCACCACCATGCTTGACCGTTGGTTTAAGGTTCTTACTGTGGAATGCAGTGTTTGGTTTTCACCAGACATAGTGGGACCCATCTCGTCCAAAAAGTTGACTCAAGTTTTCCAAAAAGGACCTGGAAGCACCTGGATTATCATCAAGACTCTTGAAAGAATGTTCTATGGACAGATGAGTCTAAAGTATAACTTTTTGGACGACATGGGTCCCATTATGCCTGGCAGAAATCAAACACTGCATCCACAGTAAGAACCTTATACCAATGGTCAAGCATGGTGGTGGTAGTGTGATGGTTTGGGGATGCTTTTCTGTCGCAAGACCTGGACGACTTGCCTTAATAGAAGGAACCATGAATTCTGCTCTGTATCAGATAATTCTACAGAAGAATGTCAGGCCATCCGTCTGTGAGCTGAAGCTGAAGTGCAGCTGGGTCAAGCAGCAAGACAACGATCCAAAACACACAATCAAGTCTACATGGAAATGGCAACAACAACAAAAAATGTGTTCATTTGAAGTTTTGGAATGGCCTAGTCAAAGTCCAGACCTAATCCCAATTGACATGTTGTGGCACGACTTGAAACGAGCAGTTCGTGCTTGAAAACCCACAAACGTCGCTGAGTTAAAGCAGTTCTGCCTGGAAGAGTGGGCCAAAATTCCTCCACAATGACGTGGGAGACTGATCAACAACTACGGCACAACCAGTTATTGAGTGTAAGGGGGCAATTACTTTTTCACACAGGGACTTTGTTTATGAAATAAATTAAATAAGTATGTAATTGTTGTATTATTTTTTCATTTGTTCCCTTTATCTAATATTAGGTTTTGTTTGAAGACCTGATATCATTCAGTATAAAAAAATATGCAAAAGTAGAGAACATTTGAAAGGGGGAAAATACTTTTTCATGGCACTGTACACCCAATAGAGGCTCCCCCTAATGTCACAGTATAATTTATACTCTGTTGGAAAGGCTATGATTTCAGACACTGTAGGGCATTTGCAACCTGAGACTGATCTTCAGTGCATCCTGTAACATCCGATTACAATATATAATGTTCTTTTATCAATTCGATTTCCTCACCTCCTGCATCCTCTCTCCACCGTCTTTTGAACAAGGTCAAAGGTAACCGAGGAAAGTCGCCGAGGAGAGTGAACGTGCGTGGAAATGCACTTGCTTTGACATGAGACATGCGGAGATCCTCGGTTCACCTACTATGCGCCTGGTTTTTACGACTGCACTTGAAGAAACTGTCAAGGTCCCTGTAATTTTCTGTATTGACTGACGTTCATTTTGAAGGTATAATTTGCAAATAAATTCATTACAAATCCTACAATGTGATTTTCTGGATTTTTTTTCCTAATTTTGTCTGTCATAGTTGAAGTGTACCTATGATGAACATTACAGGCCTCTCTCATCTTTTTAAGTGGGAGAACTTGCACAATTGGTGGCTGACTAAATACTTTTTCTGCCCCACTGTATCTACAGTAGCTTTGATTGGACTGATCATGTCAACATCATACTTTCAAAATCTTAGCTAGCAAGCTAGCAGTCAACATCATGGATCAAGTCGACAATCTACTGGCAAATCCTTGTCATATGAAGAGAAATTATAGATAAAACGTATCGGTGATCATCGGCCATTGGACCTAAACATTACACAAGTTGGAAATCGCAAATTCAACAATGAGTGGTTTGGAAGGAATCAGTGGCTAAATGCAAGCATTGCAAAGCAATCACTTACCTGCTATTCAGTGGCGAGGGTGTGTGGTGCCAAGTCTGTTTATGTGCCCATGAGCAAGGCACTTAATCCTAACTGCTCCTGTTAGTCACTCTGGATAAGAGCGTCTGCTCAATTACAGACATGTAAATGTGTTGAGCCATCATCTATACAGCTTATCAATGAATGAATGATCCCTGAGCCTGTTTTATTTCATGTTGTATAGGCCTAAGCCTATTTATTTTCTGTCTATCTAGGCAATACAGACTGGTCTCTTATCGGATCACCCTGGAGTGGACGCTGGATTGGAGAACATCTAGGTTGAGGCCAACGACGGCTACTAACAATTACATCTAACTACCCTGACCCCAACAGCAGCTACATTGGATTCCAGGAAGTTGAGGAGGCTCATAGCGTCTTGTACAAATAATATTTTCAAGAAACAACATTGTATTTCATTTTTTAAATTTTTATAAAGAATTTGTTATTTTAAACAACAATTACACAGTTACAATGCCATTCACACGTCACTCAGCATTAGTTACAAACATGTTCCTGAAGAGCAACCGTCTAGTAGGTTTTCACTCCAACAAGTGAGCTTGATTAGGGGTTGGGTTGGATTGGATTGAAATCCTATAGGACGGTAGCTCTCTAGGTACAATGTTTGAGAACTGTTGGGTTTTATAAAACACAGGGAAAATCCCAATTGCATACTCTATCCTTCTCAAAACACATTGGATGAGAAAGCCAGAGGAGCTCTGGATTTCTCATCCAATGTATTTTGAGAAGGAGACGAGGAGAGGACGTGAGGGATATGCAATTGAGATCTTCCCAGCTAATCCTACTCATTACTCCATGTGTTGGCTCACGCCTGTTCCAAAACTTCACCTGATGCACTGTAGGGATGGTGCCAGGTTTCCTCCAGACGTTAGGCTTGGCATTCAGGCCAAATATTTCAATCTTGGTTTTATCAGACCAGATAATTGTGTTTCTGATTGTGGTCTGAGAGTCCTTTAGGTGCCTTTTGGCAAATTCCAAGCAGACTGTCATGTGCTTTTTTACTGAGGAGTGGCTTCCGTCTGGCCACTCTACCATAAAGGCCTGATTGGTTGTCCTTCTGATGATGGTTGTCCTTCTGGAAGGTTCTCCCTTCTCCACAGAGTAACTCTGCAGTTCTGTCAGAGTGACCATCTGGTTCCACTGTGTTCTTGGAGATCTTCAATGCTGCAGAAATGTTTTGGTACCCTTCCCCAGATCTGTGCCTGGACACAATCCTGTCTTGGAGCCTTACAAACAATTCCTTCGACCTCATGGCTTTTTGCTCTGAAACAGCGATTCCTCCTTTAAAAGTTGACACCGCAGGACTTAGAGGTACCCAGTGTCATGGCTTCATTGCTCCAGACCACCACAAGGGGGAGCTAGAGCACTCATTATGCATTTGGGTCCCAAGGTTTTTATATGACCAATCATATCGAGTGGTTCCAATGACGAATTTGACTCGAACCACCCGTCCCTGGTGACTTTCTTCAGCCAAGATGGCTGACAAAACATTACAGGGAAGCAGATGTAAGTATTTATAACGTCATAGCGAGTCAAGCAAAAATAAATACAATTGCGAAGAATATGTTAGTTAATGTAGAGACAAACGATTATGCATATTTTTATGTCATAAAGTTAATTTACAAAAATCACTATTTAGCCATTTTTTTTTTCAGTCATATCCAATACCAAGTGTATCAAACTCCATTATTTGAATGATGCTGTGTCTGCATGTATGTATTACAATTATACACTTCAACAGTGTTTACCACTCCTGCTCCTGGGACGTCAATGATTACACATTGTAACTATGCAAAAGACTAGAAACATGATTGATTTGTAATTCATATATACAGAATAAAAAACAGTACATCCTGCCAGCACGCCCACAAGCGTGCTGAACGATGCGTGGAAGAGAGCAGGAACGAGATGGGAGTAATAATCCAGGCTATTTGCTCTGAGACCGGCATATTAATGTAATGAAACAAGCAGGAAGCAGGTTTCGAACCCTCAACATTCTAGCCCGAAGTCTAGCACGCTATCGACTGTGCCCAAATGTTCTAGGTTAGGGTTGGGGCCGATTGTGGCTAAAAACACTTTATTAATTGGAATCTTTAACAAGTGGAAAGGGGAAAAAGTACACTGCTCAAAAAAATAAAGGTAACACTTAAACAACACAATGTAACTCCATGTCAATCACACTTCTGTGAAATCAAACTGTCCACTTAGGAAGCAACACTGATTGACAATAAATTTCACATGCTGTTGTGCAAATGGAATAGACAACAGGTGGAAATTATAGGCAATTAGCAAGACACCCCCAATAAAGGAGTGGTTCTGCAGGTGGTGACCACAGACCACTTCTCAGTTCCTATGCTTCCTGGCTGATGTTTTGGTCACTTTTGAATGCTGGCGGTGCTTTCACTCTCGTGGTAGCATGAGACGGAGTCTACAACCCACACAAGAGGCTCAGGTAGTGCAGCTCAGCCAGGATGGGACTGTGGCAAGAAGGTTTGCTGTGTCTGTCAGCGTAGTGTCCAGAGCATGGAGGCGCTACCAGGAGACAGGCCAGTACATCAGGAGACGTGGAGGAGGCCGTAGGAGGGCAACAACCCAGAAGCAGGACCGCTACCTCCGCCTTTGTGCAAGGAGGAGCATGAGGAGCACTGCCATAGCCCTGCAAAATGACCTCCAGCAGGCCACAAATGTGTATGTGTCTGCTCAAACGGTCAGAAACAGACTCCATGAGGGTGGTATGAGGGCCCGACATCCACAGATGGGGGTTGTGCTTATAGCCCAACACCGTGCAGGACGTTTGGCATTTGCCAGAGAACACCAAGATTGGCAAATTCGCCACTGGCGCCCTGTGCTCTTCACAGATGAAAGCAGGTTCACACTGAGCACATGTGACAGACGTGACAGAGTCTGGAGACGCCGTGGAGAACGTTCTGCTGCCTGCAACATCCACCAGCATTGCCGATTTGGCGGTGGGTCAGTCATGGTGTGGGGTGGCATTTCTTTGGGTGGCCGCACAGCCCTCCATGTGCTCGCCAGAGGTAGCCTGACTGCCATTAGGTACCGAGATGAGATCCTCAGACCCCTTGTGAGACCATATGCTGGTGCGGTTGGCCCTGGGTTCCTCCTAATGCAAGACAATGCTAGACCTCATGTGGCTGGAGTGTGTCAGCAGTTCCTGCAAGAGGAAGGCATTGATGCTATGGACTGGCCCGCCCGTTCCCCAGACCTGAATCCAATTGAGCACATCTGGGACATTATGTCTCGCTCCATCCACCAACGCCACGTTGCACCACAGACTCTCCAGGAGTTCGTGGATGCTTTAGTTCAGGTCTGGGAGGAGATCCCTCAGGAGAGCATCCGCCACCTCATCAGGAGCATGCCCAGGCGTTGTAGGGAGGTCATACAGGCACGTGGAGGCCACACACACTACTGAGCCTCATTTTGACTCGTTTTAAGGATATTACATCAAAGTTGGATCAGCCTGTAGTGTGGTTTTCCACTTTAATTTTGAGTGTGACTCCAAATCCAGACCTCCATGGGTTGATAAATTTGATTTCCATTGATAATTGTTGTGTGATTTTGTTGTCAGCACATTCAACTATGTAAAGGACAAAGTATTTAATAAGAATATTTCATTAATTTAGATCTAAGATGTGTTATTTTAGTGTTCCCTTTATTTTTTGAGCAGTGTATTATTATTAGTTTTTCACAAGCGTAGCAGGATGGGCTATTAGCTGAACAATAGACTATTCAACCTTTACTAAAGAATTGTCTAACAGCTGAGCTAGGTGTGAACCCTCCCTCCCCAACCTGAGCTAGGTGTGAACCCCCCTCCCCAACCTGAGCTAGGTGTGAACCCCCTCCCCAACCTGAGCTAGGTGTGAACCCCCTCCCCAACCTGAGCTAGGTGTGAACCCCCCTCCCCAACTTGACCTAGGTGTGAACCCCCTCCCCAACCCTAGGTGTGAACCCCCCTCCCCAACCCGAGCTAGGTGTGAACCCCCCTCCCCAACTTGACCTAGGTGTGAACCCTCCCTCCCCAAATGTATTAATTGGGGTTGAGGCCGATTGTGGCTAAAAACACTTTATCAATTGGAATCTTTAACGTGGAAAGGGAAAAAAGTAGTATTATTAGTTTTTCACAAGCGTAGCAGGATGGGCTATTAGCTGAACAATAGATTATTCAACCTTTACTAAAGAATGACCTAATAGCCGAGCTAATAGATAGATGGGCTATCTACTTACACACGTATCTACCTACACAAGGTTAATGTTCTGGAGAAAAAAAAATATATATATATATATATATATCATGGCTCCCGAGTGGTGCAGCGGTCTAAGGCACTGCATCTCGGTGCAAGAGGCTTTTACTACAGTCCCTGGTTCGAATTCAGGCTGTATCACATCCGACCGTGATTAGGAGTGCCATAGGGCGGCGCACAATTGGCCCAATGTCATCCGGGTTTGGCCGGGGTAGGCCTTCATTGTAAGTAAGAATTTGTTCTTACCTAACTTGCCTAGTTAAATAAAGCTTCAATTTAAAAAACAACTGCCAGCAACCGCAGCGCAATCAATAGGAGGTGAACAGTGGCTGGTGCTGAAAATATAGCTAACTTGTTACGCAGGTTTTGCACACCAACAGATGGAAAAAACCTACACCAGTCGAGCAATTCATTTCAACAATAATCTTCATTTTAATCTGACTTTACAAACAACAAGAGGACATTATAGGAGTCTAGAATGTATCCCATCATGCAAATGTTTCCTATTAGCAGGACAATAGATGTTTTATAGCCCGACTACTGTTGTGAAAATAGCTCAACTTTGCAATGTATTCGATGCTTAAGTATTCTAAAGTGTTACATTTTTAACTGAAAACAGCATTTCTTCATCAACATCTTTATGCTTTTGTTCATCTTCTTGATATTCTTCCTTTTTTTCTGTAGCAATTTTGAGCAAATTGTTCAAGGGCCACGGTTGATTTGCCTGTGAAGATGACGTTATTGAATGTCTCGCCAGCTTTGATTCATGTTTGGGCCTGCAGGACACAAAGTCCTTTGTTTGTCAGACCAATCACTAGAATCATTGACTCACTCACGTGTTGAAAAGGGCGAGGAACGAGATACGAGATGGAGTCACAATCCATGTCAGGCACACCTGTGAGCTCTGGAATTCCACCTCCGACAGGCAGAGTCAACATACGTGGCGGGTTTGTCAGGTCTTCGGTTCACCTTGACATTTCCATTTCTCTTCTGACAACTTGACCAACTGCTCACCAGGCACAGCAAGGGCCGCCCGGACCGTTATGCTGTTCTGCTATTCCAAGGATGTGTAATCGAAGAGAGATACCATGAATGGGCACAGAATACATAGCCTTCCCGCTGGGCTGTCTATTTCAGCACCGTTTCGCACTGCCCTGAGACAAGCATGAAGAAATGAACATCTTCAAATATTTCATGATATTCTTTAGATATGTGTTGACTGAATGTCTGCAAAATAATCAAGTTAGGTTTCTCCAGAAATAAATAATTCAAAATAACAAACTGGCTTTATTTAGAAAATAGAGAGAATGCCTCACCCCATGTTCAAGAATGGCCTTTTTCTCGCTCACTCTAGGTTAAATAAAAACGAAATCTCCAAAATATAATTCATTTTTAAACAAAGCGATTATCATTATTATTAATTAATTTAGAATTATATAAAAATATAAAAGCCCCTTAGATATTCTCACAGAAAAATTATTGCGTCAATACTACAGAACAGTACAAAACAAGCGAGCACACATGGTTAATGTTCTGATCATTTAAAAAAAAATATAATATATATAACATTTATTAAATATATAATATATATAACATTTATTAAATATATAATATAACATTTATTAAATATATAATATATATAACATTTATTAAATATATAATATATATAACATTTATTAAATATATATAAAATTTTTCACCGAGCCTTTCCATAAGTCTACGCAAGTTTCTTCAACTCTCTTCTGACTGTAATTAGAGAGAAAAGCCTACAACTATTTTAGCATGGTTTCGCGCTGCTCTGTGGCAAGACTGGTCTTGATAAATCAATGAGATTTTTATTTTCACTTCATCTCTGTTTGGGTATTAGTTAGACAATAATTAGAAAATTAGGGTGCAGAAATGTTATGCTCTTAGTGTAACCTTTATTTAACTAGGCAAGTCAGTTATGAACAAATTCTTATTTACAAGGACAGCCTACTCCTTCCTCGTGCCCTGCGGGGAGTCTTTAGCTAAATAGCCCAGTACTGTACTGCCGACTGTCACGTTGTACAGTGCCATATTTTCCATTCCATCCTGAGGGAAACCAAGAGGGTTTTTTGTTTTTCTTGGAATAGAAAAAACATAATATGAATCAAATGAATTAAGCAAGTACCATTCAAAAGTTTGAACACAGCTACTCATTTCAGTTTTTTTTTTACTATTTACTACATTGTTGAATAATAGTGAAGACATCACAACTATGAAATAACACCGGTCTCCCGCGTGCCCTGCATTCTGTAGTACAGACATGGCCTGCTCTCCCTTATGTAAGGAATTAGGCACCTTTCCATGTTTACTACAGTATGTATTGTAGACTGCACAGTAGCCTAATAAACAAATACACATTTCATTAAAAAAAGAATCATGAAAAAATACTCTTTCAAAATGCAGATGTTGATTTAGTTATGGATCCATAACAAATTACTATGGGAATAAATATCACTGATTTACAGAAATATTGGAAAAAAGTTGTCTAATGAAGGCAAACATTTTAGAATCCTCCAATCCTGTAGCCTATTCCCGACCATCGCGTTGTACAGTGCCATATTTTCCATGCCATCCTAACGGAAACCCTGAGGGTTTTGTTTTTCTCTGAATAGAAACACCATAATATTAATCAAATGAATTAAGCCAAATTTCTTAAAAATTAATCCCATATACTATGTTACTACAAAAAAGGTTTTAAATTCTCTGGTAATGTTAATACAGAATACTATCAAATGCTTCTCAAATAAGCACTCTGGTGGTCAAACTAGCAATAACTTAAAGTAACAGAAAAAAATGTCTGACAATTAAATGACGTGCCACAGAATGCTGCGGCAGCACGCAAGGTGTGCTGCAGTATGACGCAACTTTTAAAGGAGGAACCACCGTATGTACTGTCAACTGTGGGACCTTAAATAGGCAGGTATGTGCCTTTTCCAAATCATGTCCAATCAATTGAATTTACCACTGGTGGACTCCAATCAAATCAAAAGCGTAACAAAATGTGGAAAAAAGTGAATGGGTCTGAATACTTTCCTAATGCACTGTATTTAATGTGATTAATTTACATTTGTCCCTCATTTAGCACATTTATTGTCAGTCATATCCAATACCAGGTGTATCAAACTCCGTTATTTGAATGATGCTGAGTCTGCGTGTATGCAGATAGACAGACTAGAAATGTTTTAATAATTTCATTTTTTGGGGTGAAGCTTGCCACTCCCTTTAGCACACAACATGCTTCGATTCACCCTGTCACAAGGAGATGTATGGTTGATTTAAGAAGAAATTGTCAACCCTGTTACATTCAACCCTCTTACTTTATTTGGTACTTAATAGGCACTTATGATAGTCAAGTTGATCATGTGCTCTTTTTATGACCAAATGTTAAAATGAGGCGAATTTACACTTCACAAAAGGCTCAGAATTGGTGGAATGATCCATGCCAAGTTAGGGTACTAGGGGGTAACTAGCACCCCCTAAGAACAATGTTGAATTGCTGATGTTTGGTATGTGCATTTAACCTATGAAGGTCATGCTAAGGCAAATAAAATATAAAGTTAAATAAATGGCTACAGTTTACACTTTTTTAGTTATTTCATGAAATGTTGTTTTTAGATATGGGTGTTTTTTAAGTACCGGGGTAACTGCCCCCGAGTAGAAGATTATGGAATAGAGTTTCACACAAGTGTGTTAAAATCCATTTAATCAGTTTTATTTAGAAATGATTTAGTAAGTAATACTTAAAAGCTAAATCTAGCTGTCGTATTTTAATGATTAAAAAAAAATATTGGTGTAAATTGTGTTGCACATGTCACTATTAATATCTGCACTATGAGATGTGATGTAAAGTCCCTCTTTTTAACTCACCTGCACATTCATTTTCTTTGTTCTTTCATTGTTGCTTCTTTTCCTTACAATCCATTATGTACAATTTCACTAAATAGTATTGGAATAATGCAAGATTTTAAATCCCTGCAGTCTTTAAATTGACATTCAGGTGCAAAAGGTTTTCAATAGCTTTTTTAAAATTCATTAAAAATAAATATAT
Source organism: Oncorhynchus tshawytscha (assembly GCF_018296145.1). Lineage (NCBI taxonomy): Eukaryota > Metazoa > Chordata > Actinopteri > Salmoniformes > Salmonidae > Oncorhynchus > Oncorhynchus tshawytscha. The sequence continues at coordinate 3,014,788 of NC_056448.1, forward strand.
TAATTGGAATATAATATTGGAATGGAATATAACTAATAACATGAAATAACATTGGAATATAACATTTAATAACAATAAATCATAAGTTAACTAATTCAGTGTAACATTGATGTTGCATCTCTTTTGCTCTGCTATTGCACAACCCATGAGCCACCTCCTGCAGTGCTCACACCTCATCCAGTCCCCACCTGTGACTGAAACCAGCACCTCACAGAAAAGACTCTCCGCACCCCCTTCTTTGGTGGCTGATGTGGCTTGTTGTGTTGCACCAACCTTCTTTGAGACAATTTTTTTGGAAGAAGAACCTGATTTGTTTTCTTACTCTCTCTCTTTTCTTCTTGTTGATGTTTCTGTCGAGCATTTTCCACCAGCAAACATTTGTAAGGTGAGGCTGTCAGTACAGCTGCAGACTCTGCCTTCCTCTTCCTCTGCCTCGCCTCCTGGAGCCTCAGCCACAACTCCAATAGAACTGCTGCAGCTGTTGGTTGTTGGTTTAAGCAAAAACAACAGGAACACATGAGTATTGGTACAATAAACACTGCTAATCACTATATGCAAATATATATTCCCTAACAAATATATATTACCAACATTTGGAGCAAGGGTAGGCTGCACGGTGGAGGTTGTGGCAGAGGTAGATGTGGTGGAGGTAGAGGTTTTGGCGTTAGAGCTGGTGGCGGTGTAGGTAGAGTTAGTGATGGTGGTGGTAGAGGTGGCGGTGGTAGAGCTGGTAGCTGCTTCGGTGGCAGCGGTAGAGCACTGTGGTTGAATGGATTCTTTGCATTGAAAATAAACGACCATAACAATAGATCGGTGTAAGTACAATAAACACTTTCTACCAAGTAGATGTTTCTTCTGCTAGTTTTCGTTAATGTAGATCATTTTATCTTACTGGCAATGGGCTCAGGCTCCTCCTCCTCCTCCTCAGCGACCATGAAGTCTGCCTCTGTGAAGAAGTCCTTCTCCAAAGGCCACAGCCCACTGGCCCAGAAGCCCTCCACTCCTCTCTCCACACTGGCCACCTTGTTATAGATCTTTGTGAAGAGTCTAGCCATTTGGTATATACATATCCTTTTCCCAGGATGCATCGCCATCCACTGATCTGCTGCCCTGTTGTAAAAGGCCATCAGACCCTTGAAAACGGTACAGTCTAACGGCTGCATTTTGTGGCTTCAGTGGGGTGGCAGAATGATGAGAATTAGACCCTGGCCTCTTGCTGTCAGAACAGCCTCCAGGGTCTTATGGGAGTGGTGCCCATTGAGGATGATGATGTGGGGTTCCTCAGGGGTGCAACCAACACTGTGGATGAAGTCGTGGAGCCAGTCGACAAAGATGGTACTGTCGACTCAGCCTGAGTCACTCACCCTTCCAACGGCCCTCGCAAGACTGGTTGCTTGCGATACTCAAACTGCCAGTTGAGGGTTGCGCTTCATGAAGCAACTGAACCAAGCCACCCATGCATACCCCTTTCCTTTGATTAACCTGTGCTCGATTCCCATCCTCTCTGTCAGATCAAAGGCGAGTCTTCTCACGTCCCATGATGCGATTGACGAGGTCACTTTCAGACGCGAAAGAGAAGACTGATGCCCCACCCATTTGGCTGAAGCCTGGGTTGTTCACCTCCTTTCCTCTGTGGTGCCATAGGGTTCTTGGTGGAATGTTGAACACCCTGGCACGGCCCTTTAACGTCTATTGCCTTCAGGGGATGCTGTGTCACCCCCGAGACACAGCTTCCATGGTCTGTCTTCTTCCTGTATGTTCTTTTCTGAAAATAAAAACATGAAATTATATTAGTAACTGTAAGCAACTGACCCTTAACCTAAGCCCCCGACCACAAATCTAACAGATGGCCCCTAACCCTAACTACCACACACAGGACTGTGTACCTCAACACAAGTCAGTTTCTTTCAAACCACCTGACTCAAAGTATTATTAACCCATAGGGGGAGAGGTGCCAATTTAAAAGCTCTCTCTTAAAAACGTAGCTAGATATCTAGCTATATGATATAAAATGCTGTGTAAAATAGCTAAAAGGCTATAAGGTAAGATCAGCTATCAGTAAAGCTATCAGTCACTAGTGGAAACATTTTAAACTGCAATTAAGTTATATTATATTGTTTTATGTATTTTACCTCAGATGATCTTGTAGTAAAGTTGCTAGCTAGCACTGCTAGCAGATTATGCTAACTAGCATTTACTGCTAGTGAGGTTGCTAGGTAGCAGGTTAGCATAAACTAGCACTGACTAAATGTCTAAATGACAGGTAGAAACATTCATAACCATAAGGAGGTAACTAGCCCCCAAGGGCCAGATTTCCCCTAGTGTTGGGGGCGAATTTCCCCAACACACCCATCCAACATATTACTAACGTTACTTTACTCAAAAATGATCTATATTTTTCTCTCTAAACAAGTGGATTATTTATCTTAAGGATTTCCTACTTGTATATTAATATATATATATATATAAATCTAACTTCATTGGAATATAGCTACAACTTTTTCAATGTTTACAATAGTTAGATCAACTTACCACAAAATAGTTGAGCAAGAGCAGCAGCAGCCAGGGAAATTGTTGGGAAAATAATTTGGTGACAACATGTGGTCTTAATGTGAATAACATGGGGGGGGTTACCCCTAGTACCCTAATAATGGTATCGAGTGAGAATGACTAACAAAATCAATGGGGGCCCTCTGGAGGTCAGGGCCCCTGGGCACATGCCCTGCGTGCCTGGTTGGTACTCAGCCATGATTACTACAAGTTTAGTTAGCTGGCTCTATTAAACAGCCTGTGTAGTATTTTCTTCCAGATATCTGTGTGCCTTTTCCTCAATGAGTTATTAAAGGACCATAATAACATTGCTACAGTAACTGAGAAAAGTAACGCAGCAATGGGACAGATTATTAGAGTAGGTACCGAAAGGGGACGTGACCGGTGTTCTCATATTGTGCTGGCAAGCAGGCGATAGGCTCTTCTGTTGATCCTCGTCAGCTGCTATCATGAAACCCCACTGTGCCCATGGCTTGGTGTGCAGTCCGGTACAGAACTCCACCGAATAGTTTACGCCGGCGGCCAAGCGATTTTGAATGAGACGGCAGAGACCGTCTAATTTAGCTTTGATTAGAATTTCGATGCACACTATAATTGGGTAATTCCAAGGGGAAGATCGGCTCTGCATTTCGTGTCACATTACGGCGACTGGGCTATCTGTCGCCATTAGGGTAGCCTTCCAATGGTAGGCTGACGGTTTTTAATAATATTTTTAGGTAGAAGTGTAGTTTTAGTCTAATGATATCTGCGGTTTACTGATAGGCTTGGTTTCTGCGCTTTCAAGGATACGACAACGACACGTCCGAGGAGCAATTGACTCGTGCGAGTGTTTTTTCTTATCTGCGTCCACGAGCTGAGGAGAAGAAGCCGCAATCATGTTCGAGGCGAGAGGGATTCTTTTTATTCTGCTTGACATAGCCTGTTTAATTATCGGTATGTATCTGGTTGACTTGACTTGCGTATTATGTTGTTACATTGGAATTTAGTTAACCTTGTTTCCGTAATGATGTTTTTGACATTCGCTGTCACGTGCATGCATAGGCTATGGCGTTGGGAGACCGTGGGTTTGAGATTCGATATTAGCCAGACATTCGGACCTTCAAATTCAATAGCTCGTTAACGACTTGAGGTACATACCTCAGGTTAAGCTGTTTACGAAGGCAAACGTTGTACAACATTGCACAGGTCTTATTTTTTTCTAATCATATGGTAACGGTGTAGGCAGCGTGGCTCACCATCAATGCAACCAGTTAGGGACCGTCGACAAAGTACATGATCACAATATTGAAATGTCAATAGCTCTTCAACCACATGACTTAGCAACATATTTTCAGTTGTCCATTATTCTTTACAAAGAGAGCTGTGTTTGCACATCCGTTGGCTTTGTCATAAAATTATTCTATAAAAAAATATATAATTTAATTAAAACAATTCTCACAATTCAATTGCTCCTTGATCACATGACCAAGGCACTTCAAACCAATTTTGTATTGCTCAATGGAGAGGAGGACACATTGCACACCCTTTGGTAAAAAAAAAAAAAAGCACATATACGATTTTATATAAATATTGAAAGTTTAGAATTAATAGCTGTTCACCCACGTGTCTTAGCAACCTCATTTCATCTGTCATTTTACATGTAAATGCCAATATTGAATTATTACGCTGTTGTAGTTGGCTATACATTCAGTAGCATTTTATGCCTTCACAATGTTCATGGCTAGTGCAGTTTCATACACAGGTCTGTAGAGAACCTCAGTCTAAGCTGTGGGGTGGGGGGGTTCTACTAAGCTAACATATGGAATTGTTTTAAGATAGCCTAATGATCCAAGGTATGACTATCTGATTTAGAATTTTAGAACCTGTTTAAGTATACTTTTTTTTAAATGAAATAATATTTTGATAAAATATAGAATTGCCTTTATTACTATAGCCCATAGAAACATGTTGAATTGGGTTTGGGCTTGGGCAGTATCCAGATTGCCATACCAGGATATTTGGTAGTACTGGCACTGAACACAAGGGGCACTATTTTCAAACCCCACAGATCTTCTGTTATCCAAAAGTTAGCATTGCTAACATGTATATTTAAAATCCCATAGAGAATGCTAACTAAATTCTAACGAGCGCATTGCAAGCATTTTATACAGTCTGACTTAAAGTATTTGCAGGACAGACTCCCCAGTTCATAAAGTTACACAAGTAACTCAAAAATGCTACTCATAGTTTGATGCATGCACAAAACAAATATTAGACAGCAAGGCTCTTGATCCATGAGGGGATACTGATCAAGAGCCTTGCTGTTGCTAAGCTTGATTTTGGAAGTAACTAACCACTTAGCTAGATTGCTAACTAGCTATTAAATGAGCAAACCAATGCACAACTGCAGAACATTAAGCACAATTTAGACCATTAACTTAATAAGTATAAGATAGCTATACTGAACAAAAATATAAACACAACATGTAAAGTGTTGGTTTCATGAGCTGAAATGAAACATCACAGAAATGTTAAATGTGCACAAACATCTTTTTTCTCTCAAATTTAGTGCAGAAATTTGTTTACATCCCTGTTAGTGAGCATTTCTCATTTGCCAAGATAATCCATCCACCTGACAGGTGTGGAATATCGAGAAGCTAATTAAAAAGCTTTATCAGTACACAGGTGCACCTTGTGCTGGGGGACAATAAAAGGCCACTCTAAAATGTGCACTTATGTCAAACAACACTACCACACGTCTCAAGTTTTGAGGGAGTGTGCATTTGGTATGCTGACTGCAGGAATGTCCATTGGAGCTGTTGCCAGATAAATTCATGTTTATTTCTCTGCCATAAACTGCCTTCATCGTTTTAGAGAATTTGGCTGTTCGTCCAACCGGCCTCACAACCGCAGACCATGTGTAACGACGCCAGTCCAGGACATCCACATCTGGCTTCTTCACCTGCGGAATCATCTGAGATCAGTCACCCGGAGAACTGATAAAACTGTGGGTTTGCACAACTGAAGAATTTCTGAACAAACTGTCAGATAACATCTCAGGGAAGCTCATCTGCTTGCTCATCGTCCTCACCAGGGTCTTGACCTGACTGCAGTTTGGCGTCGTAACCGACTTAGTGGGAAATTGCTCACCTTCGATGGCGACTGACATGCTGGAGAAGTGTGCTCTTCACAGATGAATCCCGGTTTCAACTGTACCTGCAGATGGCAGACAGTGTGTATGGCCTCGTGGGCGTGTGGTTTGCTGATGTCAACGTTGTGAACAGTGCCCCATAGTGTCGGTGGGATTATGGTATGGGCAGGCATAAGCCACGTACAACGAACACAATTGCATTTTATCTATGGCTATGTCGTGCCATTTATCACGTCATGTTTTAACATGATAATGTACAGCCACTTGTCACAAAGATCTGTATGCAATTCCTGGAAGCTGAAAATAACCCAGTTCTTCCATGGCCTGCATACTCATCAGAAATGTCACCCATTGAGGATGTTTGGGATGATCTGGATCGACAGTGTTCCAGTTCCTGCCAATATCCAGCAACTTTGACAGTCATTGAAGAGGAGTGTGACAACATTCCACAGGCCACAATTGACAACCTGATCAACTCTGCGAAGGAGATATGTTGCGCTGCAATAGGCAAATAATTGGTGGTTACACCAGGTACTGACTGGTTTTCTGATCCATGTCTCTAAGTTTTTTTTAAAAGGTATTTGTGACCAACAGATGTATATCTGAATTCCCAGTGATGTGAAATCCATAGATAACGGCCTAATGAAATTATTTCAGTTGATTTGAATTTGATTTCCTTATATGAACTGTAACACAGTATAATCTTTGAAGTTGTTGCATGTAGTGTTTTATATTTTTGTTCAGTGTAGCTTGCAAGCATTTAGTTGTAAATTCCATACTGTAACTAGATCGCCTGGTGCGTGCTGCACAACAGTGAGTGAATCACAAGGTTTCGGTGTCTCATCGTTCTGTGCTTGTAAACAAATACTACGTGACTGGGGGCTACCGGCAAGCTTCATAATGAACAATTGTGACCGGTGAAATGGAGAACTAACATATTGCACATATTGAATGCAGGTATTTACTTAAGTAGCTACAAATATTCACATTTATAAAAATAAAAAAAACGTAGTTTCAATGATATTGACGGTATTGAAAAAAACATCTCTTGGCTGTATCCAAATACCCCGGTATACAGTATACCTCCCAAGCCTATTGAATAACACATTCATAAATGGGAAAAAGGACAGTCAAAAAATACATCTTAAGGTTTTGAAGTGTAAGAAAGCTCAGGAAATATTTCTGTTTTTTTGGACACATATTTAACCCTTTTATTTTTGTTAGCACAAAACTACCTCCATACTTCCATTCATTTGTATGGGTTACCTTCATATGAGTCCCTTGACACCTGTAGGGGTCGTAGAGCAAAACGGAGAACATCATTGTGTTCGTGAGAGTCTCCCTTTCCACAGTGGGGTCATATCGGTCCGATTTTTGGGGTGACTCATGGTCTGACAAACGTCGCTGTAGCTCGGCCACTTTCCACCGCAGATGCGGAAGGACGACAGATTTCTCTAGTCTAAAAAAGGCCAGTGTTATTGCTTCTTTAATCAGAACAACAGTTTTCAGCTGTGCTAACAGAGTTGCTAAAGTGTTTTCTAATGATCAATTAGCCTTTTGAAATGATAAACTTGGATTAGCTAACACAATGTGCATTGGGGTTGTTGCTGATAATGGGCCTCTGTACGCCTATGTAGCTATTCCATTCAAATCTGTCGTTTCCAGCTGCAATAGTCATTCACAACCTTAACAATGTCTACTGTATTTCTGATACATTTTGTTATTTTCATGGACAAAAAATGTGCTTTTCTACCAAAAACATGGACATGTGACCACAAACGTTTGAACGGTTGTGTGTGTTGGAATCTTTTTGTGAGAACTAAAGGCTATGCAATATGCCTTTCTATGTAAGGAATAATATACAATTGAAATGTGATTGCGTGGTTGAGGAGCTATTGAAACGTAAATATTGTGATCATGCACTTTGTTGACGGTCCCTAACTAGTTACATTGAAGGTGTGCCAGGCTTTCTAAACGTTGCGGTGTGATTTATGAATCTCCGGTCCGAATTTGGGGGACGTAAGACCTGTGCAATGTAAACCTTTTTTCCTTAATAAAGAGCCTAACCTGAGATGGGTAGCTCAAATCGTTCGCGAGCTATTGAAGTTCGAATGTCTGAATTTCTGTCCGATATTGAATCTCAAGCCAAGGTGGAAGACCAAGAGTGTGGTTATGTGTTGCCTATTGGTCAAGCGAGGGTGCGGTGCATCTTTCTTCAATAATTTGATTATAAATCATTAACAGCCGAACAAGTATTTTATTTACTGCTGCTGCTGGTTTACAGTAGTTGATTGATGTTGATCAGTTTGTTGTGGTTGCAATGTAATAGACAATAGTAACAAATGTAACTGTTGCGGTCTCGAATGATTGTTACAATGTAACTCCCGACAACATTTGTAGAACCATGGCGTGAGCATTGCTGTTGTTTAGATTGTATCGAGTTCCAGCCAACACCTCTATCGTGCATCCACACCATTATCTATTCAAAGCTGTCTTCTATTTCAGCCAATATTGAATTGCCATTCATTTGTGATGATTTATCCATTGTTGCCTGGAAACATTGTGTTAGGTTGGGTTATCCATAAAGCTCTTAAGAGAATCCCTGTCTCATCATATACTTATGAATTCTAAAATCATTACCTGGTCAATTTGTGTCAATTCTGCACTCGTGCATTTTGTAATTTAGGCTACTTCTAACAATGCCTGGTTTATGAGATACTAGGCCTAAGTAATATAACATATAAAGTTCTGATAATCTCATTTTCAGATTATGACTCATCTCAATAGATTTGTGTAGGGGTTTAATCTCATTCTGAATTATGGAAGTCCTGGATGAGTCATAGATAATGTATTCCAAAGTGCAGTGATCTAATTTAATTTCCCTGTGTGCTGAACGTTATCTAAGAGGCCCATGAACCTCAACATGTGAAGTTAATAGGACCGTGACAAATTAAAGCTAAGAGTCTATTTTATTTGGGGGGGGGGGGAATTAAGGCATGACACCACCACCGACCCGCTTTCCATTTACTCAAATACAACAGATGTCGACTTTACCGTGAAATGCTTACTTACGATCCTTTTCCCAACAATGCAGAGTTAAAAAGTAAGAAATTAGCACACAAAGGAAATGGTAATGTAATAAAATAATATACAAGGATTACTGGTACCGAGTAAATGTGCAGGGATACGAGGTAATTGAGGTAATATGCACATGTAGATAAGGGGTCAAAGTAACTAGGCAATCAGGATAGATAATAAACAGAGTAGCAGCGTATGTGAAGAGTGTGATTGTGTGTGGAGTCTATATGCGTGTGTGTGTGTGTGTGTGTGTGTGTGGAGGCCAGTGAGTGTGCATAGAACCGGGGCAAGAGAGTCCGTGCAAATCAAAAGGGGATCAATGCAAATAGTCAGCGTAGACATTTGATTAACTGTTCAGCCGTCTTATGGCTTGGGGGTAGAAGTTATTCAGGAGCCTTTTGGTCCCAGATTTGGTGCTCTCTGCTGCCGCTTGCTGTGCGGTAGCAGAGAGAACAGTCTATGGACTTAGGTGACTGGAGTCTTTACCATCCAGGACCTGGTATAGAGTTCCTGGATGGCAGGGAGCTCGGCCCCAGTGATGTACTGGGCCGTACGCACTACCCTCTGTAGCGCCTACGGTCAGATGCCAAGCAGTTGCCATGCTAAGCGGTGATGCAGCCAGTCAAGATGCTCTCAATGGTGCCGCTGTAGAACAGTGAGGATCTTACAGCCCATGTCAAATCCTGCATCCTGAGCAGTGGTGATTTTAGCATGGAAATCTTGGTGGGGCAAAAATAAAGTGGAATGCATGCCAGGGAAGCCTCTAAACATTAATTGCACTATAACGGTGACAAACAGTGCCCACAAAGTTGTCCCAACAGCAGTCCCAACACCTTACCACTGCTACACCTGACTTTCAGTAGAGCCTTGTCTGGCAGCGAAACAGTTGTTGTTGCAGTGTTCTCCCTGTACACCAAGTTAGAAGTGTAGGATAAATAAAGGAGGCATATAAGCAGACAATGAAAGCTCTTACAATATTCAATTATTATATTTCTCGAACAGGTTATAGGCTACAGCAGAACAGTAGGTGAAATTAAGAAGAGTAAATAAACCAAATTATTAGGGTGAGGCACATGGGCTACTAACATCTTACTACACAACATACACTTAGTATTACTTTCTTATCTACAGTATACATATCTCCCTGGCATATTACTTCATTTAAGAAGCTGCATACAATACATTTTTCGACTCCCATTGTTGTGCTCGGCTCACTTGAACAGGAAGGTGACGCGGCGGTCCTCCGAGTTAAGTTGTTTTGAGCGTAGCACAAATCATGCTTCATTGACAGCATGGCCAATATTGAATGTTTATCATTTTAAACTTAATCCCAGATTTGGGACCACACAGCCACTGTCACTGTTTTGTTCCAAACCAGTTGTTGAATTTGCTATTTCCAACTTGTTGTGTAATGTTTGTTCAATGGCCGATGAGCACCGATGCGTTTTATCTATAATTTCTCTTCATATGAAAAGGATTTGCCAGTAGATTGTCGACTTGATTTATGATGATGACTGCTAGCTAAGATTGGACTGATCATGTCAACATAATACTTTCACAATCAAAGCTACTGTGGTGCGGCAGGTAGCCTAGTGAGCGTTGGGACAGTAAACGAGAGGTTGCTGGATCGAATCCCCAGGCCGACAAGGTAAAATTCTGTCGTTCTGCCCAAGCAAGGTAGTTAACCCACTGTTCCCCGGGTGCCAAAGACGTGAATGTCGATTTTAAGGCAGCCCCCCGCACCTCTCTGATACAGAGGGGTTGGGTTAAATGTGGAAGACTTTTTCAGTTGTACAACTGACTAGGTATCCCCCTTTTCCTCCTAAATAAAACATGATTTGATGTCATTTTATCTGTGGCCAATGACCTTGAGCCTTCTTGGATGGGCACTTCTATGGCAGCAGCCGAAGGGATATAATTTTCAATGTTTTTTCTTACACTTGGCAGTGACGTAAAGTCCCCATGAGTGACAGAACACTGAGCCAATCATGATCCAAAACTGTATTTTCTGCTGCCTTGCCCCACCACAGAAAGCACTGAGCTAGGCTGAAACACCTGCGTTTTGGAGCTGCCTTACAAACATGGTCTCTTTTTTTTGTTTTGTTGAGTATGTGGCTTTATTAACTCAATGATATATATATATATATATCATTTTGTACTTTGTTTGCAAACTGATATGTGACACGTATTAATGCCAAAATAACATGCAAAAAAGGCAAGCTCCCCAAAAATATATATATATTTTTGCAAAAATGTGGGGCTCAAAACAGGTGGGGCTCTGAATGACAGGTCGCCACTGCTCCTGAGGGGGAAGAGGCAATTTCGTGCCCTCTTCACGACTTGTTGATGTGGACACTGAGGAACTTGAAGCGTTCGACCTGCTCCACTACAGCCCTATCGACGTGAACAGGGGCGGCTCGGCCCTGCGTTTCCTGTAGTGCACGATCAGCTCCTTTGTCTTGCTGATGTTGAGGGAGAGGTTGTTAAATAAACCGTTGCCAGGTCTCTGACCTCCCTATAGGTTGTCTTATCGTCGTCGGTGATGGTGTCGCCGGCGTACTTAGTGACGGCGTTGGAGTCGTGCGCGGCCATGCAGTCTTGGGTGAAGGAGGGGACTAAATGATTCCATATGTGGTTACTACATGATTCCATGTGTTATTTCATAGTTTTGATGTCGTCACTATTATTTTACAATGTAAAAAGAAACACCCTGGAATGAGTAGGTGTGTCCAACCGTTTGACTGGTACTGTACATGGACACAATAAATACAACAGAGTAACTCTACATGTAATAACATGAATATAAACAGAGCAAATGAATGGAATACAGTATTGACGGCAATAGCACAACATTGATAGTGATAAATGGAACAAAGGACTGTATGAATATAAACAAACATGTAATAACATGCAGTGCAGGACCAGCTAGATGTCCTTAGCCAATCAGAGGGTGCATGGTCAGTTCAGAGTGTGGGGCAAGCAGGCACCAGCTGATTGGCTGAGACCCATGGGCTGTGCGCTGATCGATATCTCACAATGAGGAGAGGTGGACTCTTCAGAGCCAGCCAAACGTAAACCGATGTGCACATAAACAATGTGAAATAGTGTCTACAATGAGTGTTTTTATTCACTTTGATTAGCAGATGGTGCCGTAGGACCTCTGTTAAGGACCCTCGTCCAACTACGTCAGCATTTGCAAATGGCTGATTTATAGAATTTGTTAAATTGACGTCCAGCTGGTGGTGTTAGCAATAGCATAGGGCTAAGTATGTCAGGTTATCTGATGGTTGAAAAGGCTTGTTCCATCGCGTGCCACTATGTCCAAGATTTTATTTGGTAGATGAGGACTTAGAGACTCAACAATTCAAACTGTTTCTAATATTCACAAGTATGCCCCCTCAATCACCAATGTCATAGATTTGTGACTACGGATAACTTCATAGCTGTCTCTTGAAATTGTGGTCTATCGGTAAATCATAGGGATGTATGTGTTTTGTCAGGCTTGCTCACGTAACTAAACCCATATGGTTGGGTTTTAAGTTACTCTGCCGGTCTCAAGAAACCTTAATGTACATATCATGGCAGCGTGGTGCTTTTACCTCTGCACTTTCACAGACAACCAAGTAACCTAAACATATTAAGGTGTTGTAACAGCCTATTTGAATGTTGACTTTTCAATGTGACCACACTCTTTAACTACACTCTTTCCTTAGGCCCAGAATCCTCATAGCCTAGTATTAATGGAGTGTATTGGTGCATGGATATCTCTGCACTGAAGCTTAACCATGACCAGTGTCCTCCCTTGTCCTCTTTGAAGAGAGGAGGCCAAGACAGGATCAGATTATGAGAGAGAGAGGGAGGGGAGTCCTGGGATGTTGTTGTGGCCTGCTGTGTTTTACACACCCACAGGCGCTCTCAGCTGTCACTGCCACTCCATTTTAACGGGGTGGCACAGCTGACAATGAGAAATGAAAAACCCAGATATAGATACCAGACAGGAAAGAGAGAGCAGTTTGGAAGGTTTGGTTGTGGCTGGCTACTAGGCTATAGGTAGCAGGGTTGGGGTCAATTCCATTTTCAATTCAAGTCAAAAACTCCTCAAAACAATGTAAATTCACTTCCTAATTGACTGAGTAGAAAACTGAATTGACCCCAACCCTGTTGGACGTGTACTCGGAACATGCACTGACCAGCTGGCAAGTGTTTTCACATTTTCAACCTGTCCCTGACCTGGTCTGTAATACCAACTTGTTTAAAGCAGACTACCATAGGTAGTGCCCAAGAACGCCAAGGTAACCTGCCGAAATTACCATTGCCCCGTAGCACTCGCAAATATAGCCATGAAATACTTTGAAAGGTTGGTCATCAACACCATCATCCCAGCCACCCTGGACGCACTCTAATTCAAATCCCGCTCCAACAGATCCACAGATGACAAAATCTCTATTGCACTCTACACTGCCCACGTGGACAAAAGGAACACAGACGTAAGAATGCTGTTCATTGACTACAGCTTGACTACAGCTCAGTGTTCAACACCATAGTGCCCTCCAAGCTCAGGACCCTGGGACTGAACACCTCCCTCTGCAACTGGATCATGGACTTCATGACAGGCCACGCCTAGTGTGGGTAGGCAACAACACATCCGCTATGCTGACCATCAACACGGGGGCCCCACAGGAATGTTTGCTTAGGCCCCTCCTGTAGTCTGTTACCCACAACTGTGTGGCCTCTCACGAATCCAAAACCATCAGGTTTGCCGACGACATGACGGTGGTAGGACTGATCACCGACGATGATGAGAAAGCCTATACGGAGGAGGTCAGAGACCTGGCAGTGTGGTGCCAGAACAACAATCTCTCCCTCAATGTTAGCAAGACAAAAGAGCTGATCGTGGACTACAGGAAAGGGAAGGGCGGCTCCCTGCCATCTATACTAGGCAGTTTCTAGAGCAAGGCCCCCCAAAAAACTGACTCCAGCCACCTAAGCCAAAGACTGTTCTCTCTGCTACCACACGGCAAGTGGTACCAGGGCACCAAGTTTGGAACCAACAGGACCCTGAACAGCTTCTACCCCCAAGGCATAAGACTGCTAAACAAGGCTGCTGGACTCTACCCACACACATACGTAAGGTGTCCACTTCCTGAAACAATTCGGAAAATGGCGCATATTTATTAGTATGTTTGTTTTTTCCGGCTGTTCACAATTTGTTTTCTAGAGGCAAGCCGAAGTCAGTAGCCAAAGTCTACGCCCCCTCCTCGGCGATTGGTCAACAGTAGAGATTATTCGATGAATTGCCTGTTGTCATTCAACAAGAGACTACTCGTTCTCATGCACATTCTTTCACTTGAGAAATACTGCACCAAACATCCTAGTCAGATGCAACTAAGATCTCGACAACAAAAAATGCGAAACGTTAATGACAGCTTTCTGAGTTATCTTCGATCCAGATTATTTTTATACTGGCTACTGTGTTTAAAAATGGACAAACAGTACTATTGCTACTTTTTTCAAGCGAAGGTCATTTAAGGGAGTATGGGAGCACACTCATTCGGTTTGGCTAGGCGCCAGCTGAACTAAAGCATGCGGATGCCTTTACATTGACATCCCAACACACACACACAGTTGAAGTCTTACATACACCTTAGCCAAATACATTTAAACTCCGTTTTTCACAATTCCCGACATTTAATCCTAGTAAAAATTCCCTGCCTTAAGCCAGTTAGGATCACTGCTTTATTTTAAGAATGTGAAATGTCAGAATAATAGTAGAGATTTATTTCAGCTTTTATTTATTTCATCACATTCCCAGTGGGTCAGAAGTTTATATACACTACATTATTATTTGGTAGCATTGCCTTTCAATTGTTTAACTTGGGTCCAACGTTTCGGGTAGCTTCCCACAATAAGTTGGGTGAATTTTGGCCCATTCCTCCTGACAGAGCTGGTGTAACTGAGTCAGGTTTGTAAGCCTCCTTGCTCGCACACGCTTTTTTCAGTTCTGCCCACAAATTTTCTATAGGATTGAGGTCAGGGCTTTGATGGCCAGTCCAATACCTTTGACTTTGTTGTCCTTAAGCCATTTTGCCACAACTTTGGAAGTATGCTTGGGGTCATTGTCCATTTGGAAGACCCATTTGTGACCAAGCTTTAACTTCCTGACTGATGTCTTGAAATGTTGCTTCAATATATCCACATAATATCCCTTGCTCATGATGCCATCTATTTTGTGAAGTACCAGTGCCTCCTGCAGCAAAGCAAACCCCCCTTGCTTCACGATTGGGATGGTGTTCTTCGGCTTGCAAGCATCCTCCCTTTTTCCTCCAAACATAACAATACTCATTATGGCCAAACAGTTCTATTTTTGTTTCATCAAACCAGAGGACATTTCTCTCAAAAGTACAATCTTTGTCCCGATGTGCAGTTGCAAACCATAGTCTAGCTTTTTTTATGGTGTTTTTGGAGCAGTGGCTTCCTTGCAGGTTATGTCAATATAGGACTTATTTTACTGTGGATATATATACATATATTTATATGTGGATTATTTTGTACCCATTTCCTTTAGAGGTCGACCGTTTAATCAGGCGATTTAATTAGGGCCGATTTTCAAG
This sequence comes from Oncorhynchus tshawytscha, assembly GCF_018296145.1. Taxonomy (NCBI): domain Eukaryota; kingdom Metazoa; phylum Chordata; class Actinopteri; order Salmoniformes; family Salmonidae; genus Oncorhynchus; species Oncorhynchus tshawytscha. Next base: position 3,030,157 of record NC_056448.1, read on the forward strand.
TTTTCATAACAATCAGAAATCTGTATGTTTGGGCGCTGATTTTTATTTTATTAAAAAAAAAAATAATAATAATACCTTTTTTTAACTAGGCAAGTCGGTTAAGAACACATTCTTATTTTCAATAACAATGACGGCCTAGGAACGGTGGGTTAACTGCCTTGTTCAGGGGCAGAACGACAGATTTTCACTGTCAGCTCAGGGGACCCAATCTTGCAACCTTACAGTTAACTAGTCCAACGCAACAACGACCTGCCTCTCTCTCGTTGCACTCCACAAGGAGACTGCCTGTTACGCGAATGCAGTAAGCCAAGGTAAGTTGCTAGCTAGCATTAAACTTATCTTATAAAAAACAATCATAATCACTAGTTAACTACACATGGTTGATGATATTACTAGATATTATCTAGCTTGTCCTGCATTGCATATAATCTGACTGAGCATACAAGTATCTTAAGTATCTGACTGAGCGGTGGTAGGCAGAAGCATGCGCGTAAACATTCATTCAAACAGCACTTTCGTGCGTTTTGCCAGCAGCTCTTCGTTGTGCGTCAAGCATTGCGCTATTTATGACTTCAAGCCTATCAACTCCCGAGATGAGGCTGGTGTAACCGAAGTGAAATGGCTAGCTAGTTAGCGCGTGCTAATAGCGTTTCAAACGTCACTCGCTCTGAGCCTTCTAGTAGTTGTTCCCCTTGCTCTGCATGGGTAACGCTGCTTCGATTGTGGCTGTTGTCGTTGTGTTGCTGGTTCGAGCCCAGGGAGGAGCGAGGAGGGGGACGGAAGCAATACTAAAGTGCCTATAAGAACATCCAATAGTCAAAGGTTAATGAAATACAAATGGTATAGAGAGAAATAGTCCTATAATAACTACAACCTAAAACTTCTTACCTGGGAATATTGAAGACTCATGTTGAAAGGAACCACCAGCTTTCATATGTTCTCATGTTCTGAGCAAGGAACTGAAACGTTAGCTTTCTTACATGGCACATATTGCACTTTTACTTTCTTCAAACACTGTGTTAATGCATTATTTAAACCAAATTGAACATGTTTCATTATTTACTTGAGGCTAAACTGATTTTATTTTAACTTAATATAATACATCAATAACTGTTCATTCAGTAATTGTCATTATTACAAATAAATGTGGAAAAATGAATTAATCGGTATCGGCTTTTTGGTCCTCCAATAATCGGTATCGGCGTTGAAAAATCATAATCGGTCGACCTCTAGTTATCTCCAGCATCTTCACAAGGTCCTTTGCTGCTGTTCTGCGATTTGATTTGCACTTTTCACACCAAAGTATGTTCCTCTCTAGGAGACAGAACGTGTCTCCTTCCTGAGCGGCATGACGGCTGCGTGGTCCCATGGTGTTTACTTGCGTACTATTGTTTTGTACAGGTGAACGTGGTACCTTCAGGCATTTGGAAATTGCTCCCAAGGATGAAGTAGACTTGTTGTTATTTTTCTGAGGTCTTGGCTGATGGCTTGACATCATGGGAAAATCAAAAGAAAAAGAGGCCCTGAGTTTGAAGGTAGGCCTTGAAATACATCCACACCTCTAATTGACTCAAATGACATCAATTAGCCTATCAGAATCTTCTAACGCCATGGCATTATTTTCTGGAATTTTCCAAGCTTGAAGGCAGTCAACTTAGTGTATGTGAACTTCTGACCCACTGGAATTGTGATACAGTGAAATAATCTGTCTGTAAAATATTGCTGGAACAATTACTTGTGTCATGCACAAAGTAGATGTCCTAACCAACTTGCCAAAACTATAGTTTGTTAACAATACATTTGTGGAGTGGTTGAAAAACAAGTTTTAAAGACTACAACCTAAGTGTATGTAAACTTCCGACTTCAACTGTACACGCTACATACGCCCTCACACACACGCTCCTGCTACTGCTCCACATACGCTGCTGATACTGCTAAGTCTATTTATCCTGTTACCCCTACTTATAAATTCGGCAAAAAAAGAAACGTCAACTGCGTTTATTTTCGGCAAACTTAGCATGTGTAAATATTTGTGTGAACATAAGATTTAACAACTGTGACATGAACTGAACAAGTTCCACAGACATGTGACTAACAGAAATGGAATAATGTGTCCCTGAACAATGAGGGGGTCAAAGAGGTGGTCAAAATCAAAAGTAACAGTCAGTATCTGGTGTGGCCACCAGCTGCATTAAGTGCTGCACTGCAATCTCCTCCTCATGGACTGCTCCAGATTTGTCAGTTCTTGCTGTAAGATACCCCTCTTCCACCAAGCACCTGCAAGTTCCTGGACATTTCTGGGGGGAATGGCCCTAGCCCTCACCCTCCGATCCAGCATGTCACAGAAGGGCTCAATGGAATTGAGATCCGGGCTCTTCGCTGGCCATGGCAGAACACTGACATTCCTGTCTTGCAGGAAATCACGCACAGAACGAGTGGTATGGCTGGTGGCATTGTCATGCTGGAGGGTCATGTCAGGATGAGCCTGCAGGAAGGGTACCACATGAGGGAGGAGTATGTCTTCCCTGTAACGCACAGTGTTGCGATTGCCTGCAATGACAACAAGCTCAGTCCGATGATGCTGTGAGACACCGCCCCAGACCATGACGGACCCACCACCTCCAAATCGATCCCGCTCCAGATTACAGGCCTCGGTGTAACGCTCATTCCTTCAACGATAAACGCAAATGTGACCATCACCTGGTGAGACAAAACCGCGACTCGTCAGGGAAGAGCACTTTTTGCCAGTCCTGTCTGGTCCAGCGACGGTGGGTTTCTGCCCATAGGCGACATTGTTGCCGGCGATGTCTGGTGAGGACCTGCCTTACAACAGGCCTACAAGCCCTCAGTCCAGCCTCTCAGCCTATTGCGGACAGTCTGAGCACTGCTGGAGGGATTGTGTGTTCCTGGTGTAACTAGGGCAGTTGTTGTTGCCATCCTGTACCTGTCCCGCAGGTGTGATGTTCAGATGTACCAATCCTGTACAGGTGTTGTTACACGTGGTCTGTCACTGCGAGAACGATCAGCTGTCCGTCCTGTCTCCCTGTCTTAGGCGTCTCACAGTACGGACATGACAATTTATTGCCCTGGCCACATTTGCAGTCCTCATGCCTAAAGCACGTTCACACAGATGCGCAGGGACCCTGAGCATCTTTCTTTTGGTGTTCTTCAGAGTCAGTAGAAAGGCCTCTTTAGTGTCCTAAGTTTTCATAATTGTGACCTTAATTGCCTACCGTCTGTAAGCTGTTAGTGTCTTAATGACCGTTCCACAGGTGCATGATCATTAATTGTTTATGGTTCATTGAACAAGCATGGGAAACAGTGTTTAAACCCTTTACAATGAAGATCTGTGAAGTTATTTGGATTTTAACAAATTATCTTTGAAAGACAGGGTCCTGAAAAAGGGACAATTATTACCTCGTACCTCTGCACATCGACTCGGTACTGGTGCTCCCTGTATATAGCCATATTTTTTTATTTATTCGTTATTCACTGTGTATTTATTCCTCATATCACTATTTACATTTAAATGTAATATTTTTTTATTACGAAGTTAACCCCTTTACCTCCTCTCTCCATCCACAGGGGGACTGCCCCTGGCAGCCTTTAACTTGGGCAAAATCAAGCCCTATCAGAGGGGCTTTTTCTGTAACGATGACAGCATCAGCTACCCCTTCCACCAGAGTACAGTCACCTCCATTGTGCTCTACACGGCGGGCTTCGCTCTGCCCATTTGCTGTGTAAGTAACAATAGTAGACTTGACAAACTAAGATATTTCTTAGATTTTAACTGACCAAACATTGAACAGCAGTGTACATAATTACCAATGCGCCTCTATTACTGTTAGTACTACACAATGACTAGCAAACAGGCGGCAGTTCTATCTCAGTGAAAAGTTAAACACATTGATATAATATAATACACATACGTATCACATAAAGATGTTCCATTTAGTTCTTATGTTACACCCCTGGTCATGATGCGTATCGTATCAGTAAGGCTTCAACATTAAGGAGGACTGTGGAGGAGGACTGTGTCCACTGTGCTTAGGTGACTGAACCGAAGGGTTAAGTTCAACAAGGTCATACCCAGTAAGCAAAACTAGTTGATGCCATTACAACCCTATAAACTGGTTGTAATCATGTTATTTCAACCAGCTTTGCCAACTGTGTAAGGGTTAACTCAAAAGAGGACATCCAGTCCACAAACAGTTCCCCATTCCCATGTCCTCATTTAATTTCACATATCCTGATTTCCACATTTCCATATGTCATTTCAGTCACCTGAGAAGCTTTTACAACACGAGCTACAGAGAGGTTTTCATCAACATTAGGCCTTTAGAGTCCAACGGGTCAGCGAGGAAGTCCTGGTGTTTGCAGGCGACTCACAGGAAGGGGGTTCTGGGGTTAAATATCAAAGAGCATGTAAGAGCACTTAAGATGAATGCACTCCCTGTAAGTCGCTCTGGATAAGAGCATCTGCTAAATGACAGAAATGTAAAAAGAGATTAGAGGACCTGAGAGTAACCAGCAAACCCCTGTGGTCAAGCGGTTTATTTTGTTACCCTGTTAACTAGGCCATTCAAACGTGATTTAAAGTTGAACTAGGAACGCGCATTCCCTCGCCTACCTCAGGATCTGTCTATTTCCTGTGTTTTGAGGGGTGCAAAATCCACTTGTCACTTCAATCTCGCTGGATTGATTTTACTCCTGCGACACGCTTTCATCCTCTTGCTTGTGCCTATCAATTTTTCCCGTTTACGTTACGACCGCGGAAATGTTTGTAATGACCTGTCATATGGTCTTAATGGAATACGCTAAAGCTTAGTCTGGGATATAATGCACCGTCTCGACACTTGCATCACAAGAAAGAGAAGAAAAATGACTTTTGATGGGTGTTCTTTTTTTGTGGAATTTTAACAAATTCTAATTTAGTAGCTGACATGTTCACAAATTACATGCGCTGAAATGAAAAACTTCAGGAAATGAACACCGATTGTAGTGAATATTATGTCTGATCTCACAAACAACATAAAGTAAGTTTAGATGGGAGTAATCTAAAGCCAAGTGTGTGATATAAAATTTTAAAAAGTAATCCGAGAGTATCCTGCTGTTGACACACTTGTTGAATTATGTGAACGTGACAACCGTAATCAATGCGGTAGTGTAGACTGCGTAGGGGAGTGCAGGTGGGGTAGCAAGTGGTTGGAAGGTTGCAGCCCTGTTAAACCCCCTTATGTTAATTCATGAATATATGCATATACACCCAGTGTTTTTATGCAAATGAGGCACATCATTTTATTTTAACACAAAATATGTAAAACAAGAAAATGTATGTTTGACAATAAACTTAATACTAGAATTCCCACAAAAACCCCTAAACTTCATTCATTATTTGTCTGTGCAGTAAAATATTCTGATGGATTATTTAAAAAAATAAAGTTTGGAGTATCTTCATCCATTGTCCAACTGTTGCATTTATTATAATTGTTTTGAATACCTTTGGCAATTTCGATGACCAACAAGAAACCATTCGAGAAATTAAGACATACTGTGCCTTCAGAAAGTATTTAGACCCCTTGACTTTTTCCACATTTTGTTATGTTACAGCCTTATTCTAAACGTGATTAAATCGTCCCCCCCCCCCTCATCAATCTACACACAATACCTCATAATTACAAAGCAAAAACAAAGTTATAAAAAATAACAAAAAATATATATGTATTAAGACCCTTCACGTAGTACTTTGTTGAAGCACCTTTGGCAGCGATTACAGCCTCGTTGTCTTGGGCAAGCTGTGGCACACTTGTATTTGGAGAGTTTCTCCCATTCTTCTCTGCAGGATCCTCTCAAGCTCTGTCAGATTGGATGGGGAGCGTCACTGCACAGCTATTTTCTGGTCTCTCCAGAAATGTTCGATTGGGTTCTGGCTGGGTCACTCAAGGACATTCAGAGACTTGTCCCAAAGCCGTCACTCTGTTGTCTTGGCTGTGTGCTTAGGATTGTTCTCCTGTTGGAAGGTGAACCTTCATCCCAGTCTGAGGTCCTGAGCAGGTTTTCATCAAGGATCTCTCTATACTTTGCTCCGTTCAACTTTCCCTCGATCCTGACTCTTCTCTTGTCCCTGCCGCTGAAAAACATCCCACAGCTTGATGCTGCCACCACCATGCTTCACCGTAGGGATGGTGCCAGGTTTCCTCCAGACATGACGCTTGGCATTCAGGCCAAAGCGGTCAATATTGGTTTCATAAGACCAGAGAATCTTATTTCTCATGGTCTGAGAGTCTTTAGGTGCCTTTTGGGAAACTCCAAGCGGGCTGTCATGTGCCTTTTTACTGAGTAGTGGCTTCTGTCTGGCCACTCTACCATAAAGGCCTGATTGGTGGAGTGCAGCAGAGATGGGATAACTTTCCAGAAAGACGACCATCTCCACAGAGGAACTCTGGAGCTCTGTCAGAGTGACCATCGGGTTTTTGGTCACCTCCCTGACCAAGGCCCTTCTCTCCCGCTTGCTAGTGTGTTCATGTTTCCATGTTTCAAACATGTTCTCAAATGCCAGCAGCGGTATGACAACCAGCACATTCATGAGCATCAAAACAACTTTCCTCAGTACGAAATCCTCGAAGACCCACTGTGCTGTCAGACTCCGCATGATATCGCTGGTCCAAATGTCAGCCGTGAAGCTAATAGCAGTGACGATATTACTGTGTAACTCCGGTAGGGCAACATCTTAAAAATAGCGCACTTGGTAGCGTGTACCGGTGCTCGACTAGTCGGCGGAAGCCAACATCGCCCACAACAGAGACCGATTGATTGTCAAGGGCAATGAATTCCAGTATCTTGGCGTTAATGGATTTCACCTTTGAATTGTCTCGCTGAAATGTTCTTACTCTTTCAAATGACTGCTCGACTTGTTGACTGCTCGAGCCACACAGCAGACGTTGTGGGCTAGGTTAGGAATGCTGTGTTGCACATGTAGCGCTACATTTTACGCAGCGTCATTACGTCATGTACCTACGTTCTATAGGTATTCACATCAGCTTTGACATTTGCACATTGGTGTTAAACTAGACATCGGGCTGATGTTTGCATTTTTAGCTAATATCGGCCGATTCCGATATGCTCACCGATATATCGTGCATCCCTACTATCAACTAGTTCAGTGTTTTTATAAATTATTAAGTGATTAAAACTAAAAACATTTACCAAATCGGTAAAGGAATTTCCGAGGAATCCGTAACATAAAATGTCTGCAATTTGATATGGCTACAATGACAAATCATAGTAGTCACAAACCACAGTTGGATTTACAAGTTTGGGCAGCACAGTAAAGTATAGTTCAGTACAGTAAAGAAAAGTACAGTAGAGGTTCTTACAGTACTGAACTCTACTGTACAGTACTGAACTATACTGTAATTTAGTCTACTGTACTGTACTCGTACTATACTCTACTGTTCTGTGCTGTGTTGTACTTTGATGTCCCCTACTTGAGAAACAAAATACATATATAATTGGTTCAAATTTCGTCTTGTTTGGGGCAGAGCTCATTAAAATAATAGCCTGTGTGTAGAACAATACCCAAATATGCAAAGGAGGATATTGCATATTTATACCTTTTTGTGTACCAGTTTAGGATACATCACCATATCCCTAATTATACATTTCTACAGATTAGGGACCCATGATGATATTCCGTTTCCGGGTGTAAATCCAGTTCACTTACTGTAGTTCAATAACCAAAAGAGATTTTATTTTTCAATGTGTCATGTCATCAGTGAAAACCTCATCTTTCTGTAGACATCGTTAAATCTTAATTTGGAGTAGATACAAAATTTAAGAGCTTTTGGAAACATGGGAGATTTTACCTCAATTCTATTACAAAACTTAGCATCTGCACAGTTCTTCCAGTAAATGTGTTTTTGTCAAATGTTCAGTGTCAATTCTTAAGTAGTCTTTGTGCATAGTTTTTTTATGGTTTTGTTCAACTTTAAAATCAGTTTTTTTTGTTTGGCATACATTTTAAGTGAAAAATCAGTCTCAGTGTAATTACGTTAACCACTCTGTTTAGAGATGTTATTAAAACTTGAGGATCCTGTTGATAGGCTTTGGAACAAACACTGTCTACTTTCTCTGTCCAAAAATAACTGGAATACTTTCCTGGAACACTCTGATTTGAGTATGTTGATACACACACACACACACACACACACACACACACACACACACACACACAACCATGTCTCACTATACTTGTGAGGACTTTTTGAGGACCAACAATTGATTCCCATTCAAAATCCTATTTTCCATTACCCTAACTCCTAAAAGGCTATTTAATAGCCTTTTTATTTTTTATTTTATTTATTTTTTTACAATTGAGGACCGGCAAAATGCCCTCACTTCTCTGAATTTTTGTTGGTTTTCTATGCGTGTGAGAACTACTGATACTCACAGGTACACAGACTCTAGACTCTACTGGAGTCCCACTGCTTCTGTTTACTATCTCCACTCCAGTCCCATGGACAAGACTATTTATGGTTTACACTGATTTATTTATATGTACACATCAACCTGTTGCGTGGCAACATTTTTCAAACTGTGGTGCTTCACAATGCAGCTTTCGCTCTAACGAACAGTGGGTCTGTAAAGCGAGAGTGAATCTGTCACTTGACTCTGTGTTGGACCAGTTTCTCCTCTGTCCTTGACAGCCAGACTGTTCTGGGGTCCTTTGTGATGACAGCAGCATGATCGGACTATGATAACATCCAGAAATACAGCCTCGTAGATCAGTCGTGGAGAGTATTTGCATACTAATGTGAATTAATGTCAACTTTTTTGGGGTGCTTTCGACATGTCCAGTTCCTACTTTCTTTGGGTCAATGTGTGTTGTGGAGCTAGCAGTGTGGGATTTTACAGTTTTGTGTTTGTTACGAACTACGAAAACATTTTCTTAATTGTCTTACCTGTGTGTGTGTGTGTATATATGTGTGTATATATGTGTGTATATATGTGTGTGTATATATGTGTGTGTATATATGTGTGTATATATGTGTGTATGTATATATATATATATATATATATATATATATATATATATATATATATATATATATATATATATATATATATATATATATATATATATATATATATATATATATATATATATATATATATATATATATATATATGGTTAAACAAAATCTTCTTTCACAGCATGTTTGAAGCTAATACAGTTTCCCTACTGTATGTAGTGTATGTATGTAGTGTGAAACTCTATTGTGAAGTTTCTTATGTAACTAACACCCAGGTGAATCGTCTTGGGCGATTCATCGCCAGTGGAGCGGAAAATATTTCTGTATCTCAGATTGTTCTCGCAATTCTCACGTAGGAACTTCACTGGGAGGAATGATGTTTGACATTTAAACATTTGTATCACATGTTTTGAGAAATTCGTGATGAAAGTGGGGGAAATCGTGATGAAAGTGGGGGAAATCGTGATGAAAGTGGCCCATAATCGGCCTTTAAATAAACATTTAAAAACTATACATGCCTCCTGTAAGACACTATGATATGTGAACCCTACGTGACACAGACAACATCTTGGTGTCATTAAGACACTATGATATGTGAACCCTACATGACACAGACAACATCTTGGTGTCATTAAGACACTATGATATGTGAACCCTACATGACACAGACAACATCTTGGTGTCATTAAGACACTATGATATGTGAACCCTACATGACACAGACAACATCTTGGTGTCATTAAGACACTATGATATGTGAACCCTACATGACACAGACAACATCTTGGTGTCATTAAGACACTATGATATGTGAACCCTACATGACACAGAAAACATCTTGGTGTCATTAAGACACTATGATATGTGAACCCTACATGACACAGACAACATCTTGGTGTCATTAAGACACTATGATATGTGAACCCTACGTGACACAGACAACATCTTGGTGTCATTAAGACACTATGATATGTGAACCCTACGTGACACAGACAACATCTTGGTGTCATTAAGACACTATGATATGTGAACCCTACGTGACACAGACAACATCTTGGTGTCATTAAGACACTATGATATGTGAACCCTACGTGACACAGACAACATCTTGGTGTCATTAAGACTCTATGATATGTGAACCCTACGTGACACAGACAACATCTTGGTGTCATTAAGACACTATGATATGTGAACCCTACGTGACACAGACAACATCTTGGTGTCATTAAGACACTATGATATGTGAACCCTACATGACACAGACAACATCTTGGTGTCATTAAGACTCTATGATATGTGAACCCTACATGACACAGACAACATCTTGGTGTCATTAAGACACTATGATATGTGAACCCTACATGACACAGACAACATCTTGGTGTCATTAAGACACTATGATATGTGAACCCTACATGACATAGACAACATCTTGGTGTCATTAAGACACTATGATATGTGAACCCTACATGACACAGACAACATCTTGGTGTCATTAAGACTCTATGATATGTGAACCCTACATGACACAGACAACATCTTGGTGTCATTAAGACACTATGATATGTGAACCCTACATGACACAGACAACATCTTGGTGTCATTAAGACACTATGATATGTGAACCCTACATGACACAGACAACATCTTGGTGTCATTAAGACACTATGATATGTGAACCCTACATGACACAGACAACATCTTGGTGTCATTAAGACACTATGATATGTGAACCCTACGTGACACAGACAACATCTTGGTGTCATTAAGACACTATGATATGTGAACCCTACGTGACACAGACAACATCTTGGTGTCATTAAGACACTATGATATGTGAACCCTACATGACATAGACAACATCTTGGTGTCATTAAGACACTATGATATGTGAACCCTACATGACACAGACAACATCTTGGTGTCATTAAGACACTATGATATGTGAACCCTACGTGACACAGACAACATCTTGGTGTCATTAAGACACTATGATATGTGAACCCTACATGACACAGACAACATCTTGGTGTCATTAAGACACTATGATATGTGAACCCTACGTGACACAGACAACATCTTGGTGTCATTAAGACACTATGATATGTGAACCCTACGTGACATAGACAACATCTTGGTGTCATTATACACCTTTTATTGTGTGCGTCAACTTATGGAGTATGTCTTGATTCTGAAATGCCAATTCTAACATTACATTTATTCAACATTAAAACAATAATATGAATATCTCAAAAATACTATTTTCGATTTTGCTTATGTTTAGACATATTGTTTGAAACGATATACTCTTCAAACGCATCACATTTCCAGTGGGCTCTCTGGTATTTTTAATGATATGACTCACTTTATACATAGAATTTGAAGTTATGGGTCATTAACCAATCACAGCCCTCCTTTAGGATTGCACATTCAGAAAATCACAAGCAGAGGCAGATCCCGTTTAAATCCATTTAACATTCATGGTGATGGTGGTGCTCCTAAAATGTATCAGAACTTCAGAATTAGCAGAGAGCCCCCTCTGGAAATGTTATGTTCTTGTAGAGTATATTGTTCCAAACAAGATATCTTTAAATGAACAAAACCAAAAAGGGTAATTTTGAGATATTCATATGAATATTTTTTTCATGTTGAAGTATTTCAGAACCTAGAAATACTCCATAGGGCATACTATAAGGATTATAATGACACCAATATATTTTCTGTATCTTGTACGATTCACGGATCCTAAGTAATTTTTCATAGGAGGCATGTTTAGGTCTAAAAAGGCCTCAAACTGATGATTTTCCCCAAAAATGGTTTGTGATAAATGTAGAAAGGCAGGTCAAACATCCTTCCTCCTAATAAAGTTTCTTTGTGAGAATTGCCAGAACAATCTGAGATGCCCCCTCCCGTTGGCATGGAATCGCCCACTTCCAAAAGGATGACCTGTTGTGCCCTTAAATGAACCCAGAGAGGGAGATGAAGAGAGAACAAGCACTATTGAGAGATGTTGTGGAATGGACAACGACTTGTCATATTGCATGTCCAGTCCACTGCACTCAAGCACGAAACGGCTGTGAATCAGTGCAGAGGAATAATTTGGGCATGGTTTGTTCTTCCATTAACACCATCTCTTCACCACGGGAGTGAGTAGGGACTGTTGCCATGACAACTCTCTCTCCACAATGTTTTAAACTTTTCATTCCTTTATGTTCCTGACAGCCTGGGATGTTTAAATGTATACTTAGATATGTCTTGACCTTCCTCTCTTCCTGTCCGTCTTAAGGCGTCAGCATGTTCCAGCTTGGCTGGAGCCGAACCGAACGAGTGCGCTCGCATACTCAGAATTAATCGAACTCAAGAAATCTGTCATTAATTGACATTTATGCCAAAGAGATATTATATATTTATGTAAATAAGCAGACGATCATATCCAGTGCAACTTACAGTAGTGAGTGCATACGTTTTCCCATACTGATTCCCCGCCATGCTCTACCAACTGAACCCATCTAACCAAGATGTTTGGTGCAGTATGTGCATAAAAGCGAGTCATGCCTCGTTGAATGACAGACTTTCTTGAAGAATCCCTACTGTTGACCAGTCACTGATGAAGGGGTGTATACTTAGGCTCCAAAAAACCTCACTGAAGTCCAAAACGAACAAAAACGTCACACTGTCGCCATTTAACATATGCACGAACTCTACCGAACAGTTTCGGGCTGGGAAGCATGCGGACAGGTGTGCGTTGACTTTATATGGGTGCGGGTTAAGGAGGGTGTTTAGAGCCTACTCCCCTAACCGATTTCTCTTGTTCTGTTTTCTCTCTCTTTGCTTTTTGCTAGCTGGACTGCCATTCGCAATACTCACACCGCTACACAATCCCTTCAAACGTGGATTTTTCTGTAACGATGATTCAATCAAGTACCCTCTAAAAGAAGACACCATATCCTATCAGTTGTTAGGTGGAGTTATGATACCCATCACAGTACTCACTGTAAGTGCACCTGTTTTTATGTTCACTAGATAACTTTCTCTTCCTTTTCCAGTCTTAGCGCTTGTCATAAATGTGTGCTATACATGCATCATTGTAGCAATGTGTGTGTGTATATAGTTTAACTACTTGGCTTCATTAATTACATTCTCACACTGTGTGAAAGTAAATAAATGGAGCATCATGCTCCTTGCAAAAGCAAGCAAACAAATAATCTGATTTGTAAATTGAACTGCATATTTTAGAGATGCTCAAAGTATCACTTGAGAACTGAAAAATCAAAACTCCCCAACACTTGCTAGTTGCTTCTCTATGTACTCCTAGATCACAAACGTATCAGACCATGGCAGTTGACCGTGAAAGTCCCAGTAGCGAAGACCTCTCCATAAGTCTACTCGGTCTCTATCTGAACGATACAATAGGAATGGCCAAACTGTCCCTCCCTCTGCCTTTCCGAGATATCGCTTGACTCTGGGCCAGTATTCTGACTGTCTAACATGCTGAGCACACCGCCCGTGCGAGCTTTGCTAAATACATTTACACATGTTATTCAATCATTTCATCCAAAACTGCTCACGAGCGTATGCGTAGCCAGGCGCCAAAAAATAACTTGGTTTTATAAGTCTCTCCCGTCTCCTCATTGGTTTTTAGGAGTGTAGACCCACATGGGTGATTGAAAGATGAACTGAGGTCCACACTCCAGTCAAAGTTGGTTGCCAACTGCCATATAAAGTCCACAGAAGAAGACTAGAAGATAAATAATTTGAAACTAACTAGGTTTCCCCTTTTTATCTGTGGATTAATTGTTGGGAGTAAAAATATTCTACAAAGATCCAGGAAAGAAAGGACCTTGTGCATTTCAGGTAAAATAACAACCAAATGTTTATCCCAGGACAAATTAGGTAGCAACAGCAAACTAGCTAGCTAAATGTCCATGAATGTTTGTTTCAACCTGTCCCCAAAATAATTTAGTTGGTTCAGAGTTTTTGTTTTTATATTTCAACCTGCTTGTCCTGATCGCGTTTGGCGTGAACGTACAAAATCAACAAGCGCGCGATGGCACATACGGATTCACGCCCCTGGTCTAGTTAGTACGTTTCCTGGAGAGTTTCTAGATAGTTAAACTCAAAGCACAGAGGCCCGTATTCACAAAGCATCTCAGAGTAGGAATGCTGATCTAGGATCAGGTCCCCCTGTCATCATGGTCTAAAACAGTGGTTCCCAAACTGGGGTGAGGGCCCGAAGGGTCGGCATGGGTGGCGCACATCCGGCAGGGATAACCTCCACATCCAGCTTCTTCACCTGCGGGATCTTCAGAGGGGGGACAGAGTGCAGAGGAGTATTTCTGTCTGTATTAAAGCCCTTTTGTGGCTTTGCTGGTGACACTGGCAGTGATTTATTTTGAATTCAAGGAGCACTTGACCAGCATTCTGCAGCGATACGCCATCCCATCTGGTTTGTGCTTAGTGGGACAATAATTTGTTTTTCAACAGGACAATAACCCAAAACACACCTCCAGGCTGTGTAAGGGCTATTTGACCAAGAAGGAGAGTGATGGAGTGCTGCATCAGATGACCTGGCCTCCACAATCACCTGACCTCAACCCAATTGAGATGGTTTGGGATGAGTTGGACCGCAGAGTGAAGGAAAGTCAGCAAACAAGTGCTCAGCATATGTGGGAACTCCTTCAAGACTGTTGGAAAAGCATTCCTCATGAAGCTGGTTGAGAGAATGCCAAGAGTGTGCAAAGCTGTGTTAAAATCTAAAATATATATATTTTGATTTAATACTTTTTTGCTTAGTACATATGTGTTATGGAATCATATAAATGCACAAGGTGCAATTCAGAAATGGGGTAGTGTTAGTCATTGCATACCTTAGAGTCAACTGTTTTTTTTCTGGGGGTGGTTTAGCCAATAGATATTGTTTTTTTTTGTCACTCAAGTGTCACATGAATACACATTAGACATGGCAAAATGTATAGAATTGCAAGAAAATTTGCTTTAAAACTGCAACATTTTCTTTGCACTCCATGACAAAATGTGTAGAATTGCAGGAAATGAGCTTTAAACCTGCAAAATTCTCTACACAAACAAGAGGGGTGTGAAGTTTCTGTCATGAACAATATTTGGGCCCGTAGAAATAGACATGACGCGCTGGATGTTCGCCAATGCTGGAAGGGAGGCCCCCCGAGTGAAAAGATTTGGGAACCCCTGTCTAAAAGACAACTGATCCTATCATCAGTCCTAACTCTGAGACTTTGTGAATATGGGCCAGATAGATACCGGTAAAATGAGGCACTCAGCCTTGTTGTGGCTCTTATCAAATCTTATCAAGTCCTTCTTTTGCAGCGTTCGAAATCAAAAAGCCTTTTTAGTTCCATTAAATTGACATGCAACAGACACATGCTGCATTATAATTGATGGGAATAGACGGTTCACATGGTCCGCATACATTTCCAGTCAGCCAGTGTAATTGTACTCAGCAAGTAGAAACCCTCACACAGGTTGTAACTCATTTACAGGTCATGAATGAAAGTTGGTGACTCCCTCTATCCTCAAGACAGTTCCTCCACCATTCCTTCACTCACAAAGGCTTTCAGGTTATGACTTGATGGTATCTGTGTCATGGTGGTAATTACCCTTGAGGTTTAAATGGTTGGAACAGTCAACTGTTATCAGGTCAACGCCCACCTCCTTGAGAGTAGAGTACAGTAGTAGGTCCATTGTCACACGGTGTGGTAGAGAGGTGTGAGTCAGAAAGTTGTCACATTATTTATTTGACATTTAAAAAGAACCACTTCACCAACCGCCCACAATGTTTAAATGACACATTTGTTGCACTCAACAATGGTCTCAATCTGCATTGGGATAATTTCCCCTTTTTAAAAAGGCCTTTACTCATTTGACTTTAGACATGTTTCTCCGTGGACATCCTTGTTAGGCCTTTATAATATATTCACTCAGATGGACATTCTTCTAAAAAAATACCTGTAAATTGTGACTTTTGACTTGAATACTTGTAAATCTAAGCTGTAAGGGATGAGTATGATCTAACCTCTACTTCCTCTCCTCCCTTCCTCACAGATGGTCTTTGGAGAGTGCCTTTCAGTCTATCTAAAGCGCATCAAATCAAAGTCTTCTTTCAGCAACATGTATGTGGCCAGTGTTTACAAAGCCATCGGCACCTTCGTGTTCGGGGCTGCCATGAGCCAATCGCTCACTGACATCGCCAAGTATTCAATTGGTCGGCTGCGACCTCACTTCCTGGACGTGTGCAAGCCCGACTGGAAGCTGATCAACTGCACGACAGGCGCTTACATTGAGGACTTCACCTGCACCGGGGATACGCACATGGTCAACGAGGCCAGGTGGGTGTTGTTGAGAGGAAACTGACAGCTGGGCTGAATTTTTCTCCCTACCACTTCCCCCATCCTAGCCCTTCAGTGTTTACAGATAGGGTGGGATTTAGGCATATCTGAGTCTGGAAAGGTATAGGCAGTAAAGTGGTGGAGCTTCCATTTTTATGCCTAAAAGGCTTTACATGGTCAATCCGACATATGCAGTGTCTGTACAGCATTTACTGTGAATGCAGCCTCCACAGATGTCGGAGCATTCATACTTCTTGCGCTTCGGGTAGCTGTCATGGGCATCCAATAAATTGGTCTACGCCGCACCACTCGTAGTGATTCAGGGCTCTCTATAGCCATCCAACTAATTACAAGCAACTGGGTAAGTGAAAAGACAATACCTTACCTCTTCTAAGATGTTGGGAGTATGTTTCCCGGTGTTTGACATAGATCAGCCAAATTAGCACGAAGTAAAAAGACTGCGCAGTTTTCCCACCTGCATCTCCATCCCAAAATGTGCCTACATTCAGGCTATTGTTTATATGTGTATTACACACACTATGTTGAGGTAAAAATCTGAGTATAATACTTGAATGGATGCCAGCCCCCAATACATGTTCATGTCATCATCAATCAACTGCCTTATAGTTAAAAACTACTTTGAATACCACCATCGATTTCTGTATGCTAGCTATTCTACCAGCTTGTACGAATGGGAATTAGCATTTAGCAGTCACTTTTTCGAAACCTGAAAAGGGACAACTTCTAAATGTTACGCAGCAAAATATATCCAAATTGAATTTTAGTAACCACATTGTGGGCCTGTTACAATACATCAACCATGACAGATTTGACCAAAAATAACAACACTTTGTTAGATCAGATTTGTTGAAAGTGCGCCAGCGTCCTTCTGTCCTCGACACACATTAACCTCTTTATCGCATCTACCTCCCCGATCTCTTTCCAGGAGTTCAAACTAATTTTTGTGTCGTTGAAATCCCTACACGAGGTATCATAAAATGTTTAATTTGAACTTGTTGGATAGCCTTTTGTCAAGGAAGTTAGTGTTTATACAGGATGTACTGCAGGTGTCCCAGTACTTTTGCTATGGGCTCTGATCAAAAGTAGTGCAGTATATAGGGAGCCATTTGGGACACACAAGAAACCAAGTGTGGGCTTGCCTTACTCAACAATGATCTCATCACTCAGCATCTCAGAACAATAGAAATATAATACACTGCTCAAAAAATAAAGGGAACACTTAAAGAACACAATCTAACTCCAAGTCAATCACACTTCTGTGAAATCAAACTGTCCACTTAGGAAGCAACACTGATTGACAATAAATTTCACATGCTGTTGTGCAAATGGAATAGACAACAGGTGGAAATTGTAGGCAATTAGCAAGACACCCCCAATAAAGGAGTGGTTCTGCAGGTGGTGACCACAGACCACTTCTCAGTTCCTATGCTTCCTGGCTGATGTTTTGGTCACTTTTGAATGCTGGCGGTGCTTTCACTCTAGTGGTAGCATGAGACGGAGTCTACAACCCACACAAGTGGCTCAGGTAGTGCAGCTCAGCCAGGATGGGACATCAATGCGAGCTGTGGCAAGAAGGTTTGCTGTGTCTGTCAGCGTAGTGTCCAGAGCATGGAGGCGCTACCAGGAGACAGGCCAGTACATCAGGAGACGTGGAGGAGGCCAACAACCCAGCAAGCAGGACCGCTACCTCCGCCTTTGTGCAAGGAGGAGCACTGCCAGAGCCCTGCAAAATGACCTCCAGCAGGCCACAAATGTGCATGTGTCTGCTCAAACGGTCAGAAACAGACTCCATGAGGGCAGGCCCTCATACCAATGTCCACAGGTGGGGGTTGGGCTTACAGCCCAACACCGTGGAGGACGTTTGGCATTTGCCAGAGAACACAAAGATTGGCAAATTCACCACTGGCGCCCTGTGCTCTTCACAGATGAAAGCAGGTTCACACTGAGTACGTGACAGAGTCTGGAGATGCCATGGAGAATGTTCTGCTGCCTGCAACATCCTCCAGCATGACTGGTGTGGGGTGGCATTTCTTTGGGGGGCCGCACAGTCCTCCATGTGCTCGCCAGAGGTAGCCTGACTGCCATTAGGTACCGAGATGAGATCCTCAGACCCTTTGTGAGACCATATGCTGGTGCGGTTGGTCCTGGGTTCCTCCTAATGCAAAACAATGCTAGACCTCATGTGGCTGGAGTGTGTCAGCAGTTCCTGCAAGAGGAAGGCATTGATGCTATGGACTGGCCCGCCCGTTCCCCATATCTGAATCCAATTGAGCACATCTGGGACATCATGTCTCGCTCCATCCACCAACGCCACGTTGCACCACAGACTGTCCAGGAGTTGGCGGATGCCTTAGTCCAGGTCTGGGAGGAGATCCCTCAGGAGACCACCCGCCACCTCATCAGGAGCATGCCCAGGCGTTGTAGGGAGGTCATACAGGCACCTGGAGGCCACACACACTACTGAGCCTCATTTTGACTTGTTTTAAGGACATTACATCAAAGTTGGATCAGCCTGTAGTGTGGTTTAATTTCGAGTGTGACTCCAAATCCAGACCTCCATGGGTTGATAAATTTGATTTCCATTGATCATTTTTGTTGTCAGCACATTCAACTATGTAAAGAAAAAAGTATTTAATAAGAATATTTCATTCATTCAGATATAAGATGTGTTATTTCAGTGTTCCCTTTATTTTTTTGAGCAGTGTATATTGGATTCTATTTGTAGGAACAGAACATAATCAGCAATAAATCATGTCAATGCGGAGCGATACGCAGCCCTCTGCATTGGTACATTTGGGAGGCGCACAGCGATGCGGTACAGAGCTCACGGAGGCTCCGCAAATGCTTCACACCCTCCGTACAGCATTGCATTGTTAGAAATCTTCTGACTCAATTATATCATACTGCCACTGAAATAGAATATCTCCTGCTTTATTGCTGATTATGTTCTGTTCCTAGAAATAGAGTCCAATCTATTATATTTCTATGGTTCTGAGTGCTGACCATGAGATCATTGTTGAGTAAGCAAGTCCACACTTTGAAGTTTCTCTTGTGTTCCAAATGGCTCCCTATTTACTGCACTACTTTTGACCAGAGCCCATAGCAATAGGGCACTATATAGGGAAAATGGTAGCCATTTTGGATTCAGGCTGTGCCCAGTTGAACAACTGCTCAGCTGGAAATCGCCTATAAAGACTCACTTAGGGGATGTGTCTGACACTGACAACTAGGCTGGCTGCTTATCAGGGGGAAATGACTTCAGCTAGAGCTCTCTCTGTACTTTAACCTTTACAATGTTTTGCAATTCCACAAATAATTGTGGGAGTCAAGGCCTAACTGGAATAAACAGAAGTTGGTCTATTGCCTGTCTCTAGCTCCTACATTGTACTGGGACACCTGGGGTTGCTTTAAGCCCTAATTGCAATGGACTAGGAACCATGGTTGTACCTCGATTTGCCTTTGGGTAAATGGGTCTTTCCAGGTCAATAGATCCAGTTTTGTGGGTCTGAGTTTAGAAGTTCCATACGAATTCTGATTCTCTGAGCTTTCACTGAAAGCTGGTCTCCAAGCAATACTCGTTATCACCACGGAGACCAAGGTTATAATTACCAGTATCAGATAAGATGGGCACTAACCAAATTCTGTAAAAGAGTCACTCTAAATTTCAATCTGACAAGATTAGAACATCCTCCTTTTTCATCTACTTGAAAACAGACAGATGTACAAAGGAGAGTCTGTCTTTATTTAGATTTTGAAATCAACATCCAGGACTTGTCAATTATAGACCAACAAAGGTAAATGGAGAGCTAGTTGTCGAGTGCCTGCCGGTCTGTCCCATCCTCAGTCATACCAGTGTTATTGGCAGTGGTGGGTAGTTAGTTCGCAAGGCTGTCTCTATACAGACTATACACTTTGGCTGTGGTGTATCATTACCTCATGTGGTAAGCCTCTCCTGTGTTACCCTAGAATCCTGAGTATACCCCATACAGAGATGACTCTAATCTCTACCATGATCCCTGGGTGGGCTCTCCCAGTCTCGTGTGGCCCCAGGTCATATTTACCTGGGTGTTGCTCTGGTCTCCCATGGCAGCCCTTCCCCGGTCGAGGGCCCGGTTCTGGGTGTTTTCTTTGGGATGGTAGTCATTAATAGAACAAATAACTGCCTGGTGGATCAAGTGATGAGAGCAGGTCAGATCAACTCCCCAGCTCCTCTTTCTGCAACGTGAGCCTTTCTCTCAGGGAAATGAGGCCCGCTGTCGGTCAGAACCTCGGCTTGTGTGTCCCAAGTGCCTTACACTTGGAAACCTCCCATAGTGAATCAACGTTATTTCGCTATATAATGGTTTACAGGGGGGGTTTTGGGTCCTGTGGGTTGAACATATCAGTCTTCCCTTATTGCTGTACTGTCCTCACATGGTTGATAAAGAGAATTGAATTAAAGGAGTTGAGGTAGAGCTCTCTCTGTGTGATATCTTAACCTGTTTTCAGCCGTTACCACTAGAGAAGCTGTATACAGCTCTCTATTATGACATTAGGTTGGTGGATTATGTTACAGCACTGTGGACTTTTTCGGTCAGTATGGTCAGGCTTTCTCCCAACAACAACTAGTGTCCACTTTGGTGCCAGGAATCCAGGGTGTTGTCTGTGGGCCTGCAGTTATCCCCACTGTTTATCGGTCATTTGCTGGACGGGCGGATGCCTCCGCTGGGCAGCGCTGCTTAAGCAAACAGGAAGACACTAAAGGCGGCCCTCTAACCGCCCGCCCAGGGCAACTGATGCTGTCTCAACCCCCCCAATAACAGACGTCAGCAGACATCCCTCCCCAACTCTATTACCCAGAAAGGGGTGTGTCAGTTTTGCCAGTGTGTGCTTCTGTTGTTCAACAGAATAGGGATTTATCACCAACACTGAGCCGATTTGAAGTGGGTGAATGTGTTTCCCCCCCCCATCCCATGATGCCATTGTGTTATGTTGCAGGCTGTCCTTCTACTCCGGCCACTCCTCCTTCTCCATGTACTGCATGCTGTTCCTGGCAGTAAGTATGCTCTATGGGGTTTCCTCTATGTGCACTCATGTATCATAGAGCTGGGTGATAAGGATAAATTAAACGATGTGCACCAGTTGTTTACCCTTGGCTACCGTTAAAGTTGTAGTTATCAGTCACCAACATTAGAACTTTTCAAACATGACATCTCTCTCGTAGGGCCCTACAGGTTATTGTAATGAATGTCAGCCAAATGTCCATTTTTTGGTTTATCGTCCCAGCTCACATGTATCAATTCATTTAATAGTTTACAGTACGTCATTGGACGTGTTCTATATGAATATTTAATACTTGAAATGCAGCAAAAATACCATGAATCTGATATACGCCGGCGTATGTCAGATTCATATATAAACAATTTTAATGAGTTACAGTTCATAAGGAAATCAGTCAGTTGAAATATTTATTAGGCCCTAAACTATGGATTTCACATGACTGGGCATAAGCCTACCCAATCAGAATGAGTTTTACCACGTACAGAAATACTCAGATGACCCCGCACTGCCAAATTCTCTAAAATAATGTTGGAAGCAGCTTGTGGTAGAGAATTCAATGTTAATTTATCTGGTAACAACTCTGGTGGACATTCCTGCAGTCAGCATGCCCCCACAAAACTACACAATTGAGTAGCCTTGTAATGAGCATGCTTCTTGATATGTCACACCTGTCAGGTGGATCAATTATTATTGACAAAGGACAAATGCGCAAAATAAGCTTTGGGTAAGAAACATTTCAGCTCATGAAACATGGGACCTACATGTTGCATTTATATTTTTGTTCAATATACTTAAAGTAGTACATGGGTCAGATTTAGAGAACTGAATTCACCTCAAGTTCACTACAGTGCAGAGATAAATACAAAGGCCATTACATGCAGCAAAATATCCAGTGCACTGTTGATCTGCACAGTTGCTATGGATGGTCAACAAAGTAGTGTATTTTTGTGAGCTGGGTCTCTGACTCACAGAACACGAGGGTCCCTTTGGTTCATCTTAGGCAGGACTCAGGGTTACAGTAATGCTGAACACAATACACCCTTTCTACAGTATACCGAAGTCCTGACAATCGCTGTAGCAAATGAGTTAAGATCAAACAGCAGTTCTAAAGTTCAAGAACAGAGAGACAAGTCCAGTCTATTTTAAGAAGTGTCGCAGTTTGTTTTCCATTCATGAATACACACCCATTATTGTACAAACGCATACAGAACTGCTGATTTTTGTCCCATTGAACAAAATGGTCCAGAAAGGCCATAACTCAACCATGTACACTGATTTGGAAACTGTATTACATAATTATAAGCAGTCACCTTTGGTGGAAATGGCTGTAAATTGAACATTAGGTTATTATATTACTTGCTTTGATCATTTCTATTTCACTCACTTAACTGTATATGGAATTAAGACATTTAAACTAAGTTTTAGGCCTAGTAAAAACAGCAGACGAAGGCTGATTGGTTGGTGCAGTATGTTTATATCCAAGAGTTGACGCTGCCATGTAGAGCGGTTAGAGTGAGCAAGATCCCACAGCTGCCAGCATCAACATTAGAATGATTTTTACATACACAACCAGAACACAGTGGCAAAATTAGCTTGCACACATCAATGATGGATCAGATCACTTTCAAACAGTAGCCAGCACTTAAACGAACCTCAAGTAGAAAACCAAGAGGATTAAAGCATGTCAACTACTGGTTTCAACCTACAATTGCTCTGGTGACATTGCTATGCAGCAGACACTGTGGTCCTTGTGACATAAAGCAATTATAATAGTAGTAAAAAAACACAAGTCTCAACCCATTTCCACCTGTCTCCCAGCTATACATCCAGGCCAGACTGCAGGCAGAGTGGGCTAGACTCCTGAGACCAACACTCCAGTTCTTCCTGATCGCTGCATCCGTTTACACTGGCCTGTCCCGTGTGTCCGACTACAAACACCACTGGAGCGACGTCCTGGCTGGCCTTATTCAGGGAGCACTCGTGGCCATACTGGTGGTGAGTTAATCACACTGCTTCATTTGGTTAAGGCAATTCAGCTTTATTTGTCCATTTGTTACAATAGAAATTGGGTAGCAGAGCGCACAAGACCAGAGGTTAGAGGGGTCTCCTGACCTATACGTGTCCCACTTTAAAAGCCTTACTTCCTACTAAGTAACCATTCTCTTCAATAAAATCATGAACTGAGGTAGGTCAACCATTTCCCTCCAAAGCATTCCACTGACACTTATCTTTCCCCTGCAGGTATTTTTAGTGTCAGACTTCTTCAAGAAGAGGGTGGAGCCCCAGGAGGATGTGGAGATTCCCCACACCAGCCTGCAAGAGGCGCCCACTAACGGGAACCATTACGACAGCAGCCCCAACTAAGCGAAAGAGAAGAGGAACCGTTTACTGCATGCACATCATACCCCACTAAGGGTCGGACCACTGGGGTGGAAAGAAATTATGCGTCTCAAATGGTACCCTACTCCCTACATTGGGTCCTGGTCAAAACTAGTGCACTATGGAGGGAATAGGGTGCCATCTGGGAATGAAACAGACATGTGAATGTAACCCTGCTTTGTGCTTTCCTGACCTATGACCTGGAGCCAAGCTGTCTGAGCTCCCTATTGGACTCTTGAGTCCCACCCATGTTGCCTTGGCTGGACTGCTACTATTACAGCTTCCTGTGTATTATCCAGACCAATATAATGCATCTTCACCTGAAGCAACAAAACATTGTTTTATCCAGCTGTATGTTAGAAATCACTATACAGACTTTTATTAAAATTGTTGAAGTATGTACAAATGTTGCACTTTTTGGAAAATAAGCCATTTTATGCTCATTAACACATTAAAAAATTGTCTGGATGATGTCAGACACACAAACCAACAAACACAGGTCTTGCAAAGGTTTCACGCAATCACAGATATAAACTGGCAGCAAACACAATATCCCTCTTGATTTTCGTAATACCTATAATGAAAAACAAAAGAAATACATGAGTATAATTGACGTTGAAATTGTTCAATGTACACTGCTGTAGACCATACAGTATCTCCAAGCTTGACTACAACTTAGTCCTACAATCTAGGGTCAAAACTGCACTAGTTGGAATTAGGATTGTATGTATTAAGCTGACAATGTTTGCCTCCATTGACTGCTAAGGATGTTTAGACTTTAGTTTTGTGAGCTGTGTCTTCGTAACAGAATGTATTTTAACTAGGGGAGATGTCTTGACTTTGGGACACAGGCACAACCGATTCTCTGAGCCCTGGTAGTAGTACATGACATTTGAACTCTGGCAAACATGTGAAGATCGGGGGCAGTCAGCAGAAGATATCAGATTACCCTCTGCAGACTTGTTCTCCTACTATTGGTTTAAACTATAGACTTACAGACCACACACAAGCATTCTGTCAGCCTGAAGGCTGCACCCACTAGATGTAGAGCCGATCTTACCCTCCGCAAACTTGTTCTCCAGCTCGGTGTTACCGATGGCCTTGGCTGCTTGACACATCTGACGGAGCAGCTCCTCCAGGCGACGCATGCAGCGGATGATACTCCCTACAGAGACACACAGAGACAGGGTTAGCAAGCAGAAGGTACTCCCTACAGAGACACACAGACACAGGGTTAGCAAGCAGAAGGTACTCCCTACGGACACGGTTAGCAAGCAGAAGGTACTCCCTACAGACACAGGGTTAGCAAGCAGAAGGTACTCCCTACGGACACAGGGTTAGCAAGCAGAAGGTACTCCCTACAGAGACACAGGGTTAGCAAGCAGAAGGTACTCCCTACAGAGACACAGGGTTAGCAAGCAGAAGGTACTCCCTACAGAGACACAGGGTTAGCAAGCAGAAGGTACTCCCTACAGACACAGGGTTAGCAAGCAGAAGGTACTCCCTACAGACACAGGGTTAGCAAGCAGAAGGTACTCCCTACAGACACAGGGTTAGCAAGCAGAAGGTACTCCCTACAGACACAGGGTTAGCAAGCAGAAGGTACTCCCTACAGACACAGGGTTAGCAAGCAGAAGGTACTCCCTACAGACACAGGGTTAGCAAGCAGAAGGTACTCCCTACAGACACAGGGTTAGCAAGCAGAAGGTACTCCCTACAGACACAGGGTTAGCAAGCAGAAGGTACTCCCTACAGAGACACAGACACAGGGTTAGCAAGCAGAAGATACTCCCTACAGAGACAGGGTTAGCAAGCAGAAGGTACTCCCTACAGAGACACAGGGTTAGCAAGCAGAAGGTACTCCCTACAGAGACACAGGGTTAGCAAGCAGAAGGTACTCCCTACAGAGACACAGGGTTACCAAGCAGAAGGTACTCCCTACAGACACAGGGTTAGCAAGCAGAAGGTACTCCCTACAGACACAGGGTTAGCAAGCAGAAGATACTCCCTACAGACACAGGGTTAGCAAGCAGAAGGTACTCCCTACAGACACAGGGTTAGCAAGCAGAAGGTACTCCCTACAGACACAGGGTTAGCAAGCAGAAAGTACTCCCTACAGAGACACAGATACAGGGTTAGCAAGCAGAAGATACTCCCTACAGAGACACAGACACAGGGTTAGCAAGCAGAAGGTACTCCCTACAGAGACACAGGGTTAGCAAGCAGAAGGTACTCCCTACAGACACAGGGTTAGCAAGCAGAAGATACTCCCTACAGACACAGGGTTAGCAAGCAGAAGGTACTCCCTACAGACACAGGGTTAGCAAGCAGAAGGTACTCCCTACAGACACAGGGTTAGCAAGCAGAAGATACTCCCTACAGCCACAGGGTTAGCAAGCAGAAGGTACTCCCTACAGAGACACACAGACACAGGGTTAGCAAGCAGAAGGTACTCCCTACAGACACAGGGTTAGCAAGCAGAAGGTACTCCCTACAGACACAGGGTTAGCAAGCAGAAGGTACTCCCTACAGAGACACAGATACAGGGTTAGCAAGCAGAAGATACTCCCTACAGAGACACAGACACAGGGTTAGCAAGCAGAAGGTACTCCCTACAGAGACACAGGGTTAGCAAGCAGAAGGTACTCCCTACAGACACAGGGTTAGCAAGCAGAAGATACTCCCTACAGCCACAGGGTTAGCAAGCAGAAGATACTCCCTACAGAGACACAGACACAGGGTTAGCAAGCAGAAGGTACTCCCTACAGAGACACAGGGTTAGCAAGCAGAAGGTACTCCCTACAGAGACATAGGGTTAGCAAGCAGAAGATACTCCCTACAGAGACAGACAGACACAGGGTTAGCAAGCAGAAGGTACTCCCTACAGAGACACAGGGTTAGCAAGCAGAAGATGCTCCCTACAGAGACACAGGGTTAGCAAGCAGAAGGTACTCCCTACACAGACACAGGGTTAGCAAGCAGAAGATACTCCCTACAGACACAGGGTTAGCAAGCAGAAGGTACTCCCTACAGACACAGGGTTAGCAAGCAGAAGATACTCCCTACAGACACAGGGTTAGCAAGCAGAAGATACTCCCTACAGACACAGGGTTAGCAAGCAGAAGATACTCCCTACAGACACAGGGTTAGCAAGCAGAAGGTACTCCCTACAGACACAGGGTTAGCAAGCAGAAGGTACTCCAAACAGACACAGGGTTAGCAAGCAGAAGATACTCCCTACAGACACAGGGTTAGCAAGCAGAAGGTACTCCCTACAGAGACACAGACACAGTGTTAGCAAGCAGAAGATACTCCCTACAGACACAGGGTTAGCAAGCAGAAGGTACTCCCTACAGAGACACAGACACAGGGTTAGCAAGCAGAAGGTACTCCCTACAGAGACACAGGGTTAGCAAGCAGAAGATACTCCCTACAGAGACACAGGGTTAGCAAGCAGAAGGTACTCCCTACAGACACAGGGTTAGCAAGCAGAAGGTACTCCCTACAGACACAGGGTTAGCAAGCAGAAGGTACTCCCTACAGAGACACAGGGTTAGCAAGCAGAAGGTACTCCCTACAGACACAGGGTTAGCAAGCAGAAGGTACTCCCTACAGAGACACAGGGTTAGCAAGCAGAAGATACTCCCTACAGAGACACAGACACAGGGTTAGCAAGCAGAAGGTACTCCCTACAGAGACACAGGGTTAGCAAGCAGAAGGTACTCCCTACAGACACAGGGTTAGCAAGCAGAAGATACTCCCTACAGAGACACAGGGTTAGCAAGCAGAAGGTACTCCCTACAGAGACAGGGTTAGCAAGCAGAAGGTACTCCCTACAGAGACACAGACACAGGGTTAGCAAGCAGAAGGTACTCCCTACAGACACAGGGTTAGCAAGCAGAAGGTACTCCCTACAGAGACACAGGGTTAGCAAGCAGAAGGTACTCCCTACAGAGACACAGACACAGGGTTAGCAAGCAGAAGGTACTCCCTACAGACACAGGGTTAGCAAGCAGAAGATACTCCCTACAGACACAGGGTTAGCAAGCAGAAGGTACTCCCTACAGACACAGGGTTAGCAAGCAGAAGGTACTCCCTACAGACACAGGGTTAGCAAGCAGAAGGTACTCCCTACAGACACAGGGTTAGCAAGCAGAAGGTACTCCCTACAGAGACAGACACAGGGTTAGCAAGCAGAAGGTACTCCTACAGACACAGGGTTAGCAAGCAGAAGATACTCCCTACAGACACAGGGTTAGCAAGCAGAAGGTACTCCCTACAGAGACACACAGGGTTAGCAAGCAGAAGGTACTCCCTACAGAGACACAGGGTTAGCAAGCAGAAGGTACTCCCTACAGAGACACAGACACAGGGTTAGCAAGCAGAAGGTACTCCCTACAGAGACACAGGGTTAGCAAGCAGAAGGTACTCCCTACAGAGACACAGGGTTAGCAAGCAGAAGATACTCCCTACAGAGACACAGGGTTAGCAAGCAGAAGGTACTCCCTACAGAGACACAGGGTTAGCAAGCAGAAGGTACTCCCTACAGACACAGGGTTAGCAAGCAGAAGGTACTCCCTACAGAGACACAGGGTTAGCAAGCAGAAGATACTCCCTACAGAGACACAGGGTTAGCAAGCAGAAGGTACTCCCTACAGAGACACAGGGTTAGCAAGCAGAAGGTACTCCCTACAGAGACAGGGTTAGCAAGCAGAAGGTACTCCCTACAGAGACACAGACACAGGGTTAGCAAGCAGAAGGTACTCCCTACAGACACAGGGTTAGCAAGCAGAAGGTACTCCCTACAGACACAGGGTTAGCAAGCAGAAGGTACTCCCTACAGACACAGGGTTAGCAAGCAGAAGGTACTCCCTACAGAGACAGACAGACACAGGGTTAGCAAGCAGAAGGTACTCCCTACAGACACAGGGTTAGCAAGCAGAATGTACTCCCTACAGAGACACAGACACAGGGTTAGCAAGCAGAATGTACTCCCTAC
Source organism: Oncorhynchus tshawytscha (assembly GCF_018296145.1). Taxonomy (NCBI): domain Eukaryota; kingdom Metazoa; phylum Chordata; class Actinopteri; order Salmoniformes; family Salmonidae; genus Oncorhynchus; species Oncorhynchus tshawytscha. Next base: position 3,058,989 of record NC_056448.1, read on the forward strand.
AGAGACACAGACACAGGGTTAGCAAGCAGAAGATACTCCCTACGGACAAAGACGAGAGAAGGTCAGCCGGAGCAGAGAGACAGGGATCCGTATGAAAACAGATCAGTGAGACACGGGGCAGTTTGCCTGGAGTCATTCCAATAGAGGATGTGTGTGTATGTAACTAGGGAAAATCAGGGGAGATTGTCAAATGGGGGAGTTGCCTGAAAGTTGAGTGTTCAGTTACGATTCGGCCGAAGACCGTTCCATCTGAACTACACGACAACATGATACCATGAACCCCAACCCTCCTTATAAAAATGCAACCACAGTTTACACAGCTTCACATGGAATCCAGAGCCAAAATCTCAGAAGGATCTGATAACTGAAATATGATCTTGTGCGTCGCAATTAAGAGGGGAGTTGCATATTTTCCTGCTCATGTCAGGGTGAAATACAGAGCCAAATACCAGTCGTATCTCTAGAGTTACTTTGAAGAGAGAATGAGAGCATTAGGGGGGGGTGATCTGTTTCAGCTATTTCTCATCATTTTAAATCCTCTACACTCATGGTGCCTTAAAAGCTACAACCTGGGATTTGTTTTTCAGCAAAACAGCAACTCTGTCACTTGTTTTGGTATACAGCTGGGGGACGGGGTAGGGGAAATGTAACCTATGCATTGCCTATTGCAGCTCATACGAGGTAAAAATCTGTTATTCCCTGAAGTGTACCTCAGAAAGACAGAAACCTTTCCAGCCATAAAGGACTAGGCCTACAGCCAATTCAGAATGCAGAGGAAACCATATATTTCAACATGAGAGTTCATCACCCGGTCTTCTGGCTCTCCTTCCATGTACTACAACATGTCCAGTTTGCAAAACAAATAAAAAGTTATCAACTGCTAGATAGAGACATTGGCCATCAGAAAAACAACACTTGGAAGGCTGTCCATTAGATTGGCTCTGAACTTGTGTTAGGTGAGTTACCTTGCAAGTGGCTCTGGATAGGTATACCTGCTAAATGACTCAAATGTATGGGGCTACCCCACACGGAAACAGAAAACCTACATTTGGAGCGCGCCGTCCATTTCATAGGCACTGGACAGATATTAGAGCGTCGGGAGGTTAGCCAGGTGAGTTACCTTCAAAGACGTCGGTCATCTTGCAGATCTGTGCGAAGGTGGAGCCGTTAGCCCAGGTGTAAACCACGTCCATCAGGTGAGGCTTGAACTTGTCCAGGTAGGTGTCCTCATCCACCTCCAGCTTAGCCTCCGCAGACACCTTGGCAACGCGCTTGGCACACTCCTGACAACCAGACATCCAATTCCAGGTTTTAGTACATCCATATGACAGTCATAGGCTGCGTGCAAAATGTCACCCTATTATTTTCATAGTGCACTCATGTTGACCAGAGCCCTATGGATACTGGTCAAAAGTAGATCACTACATTTGGGACACGTCCAGGTCCCAAAATACATAGCTATAGGGTATAGGCTAACATTTAAACAATTAAAAAAGGGAAAACGAATGAAAAGTACATTGCATATCTTGCACTTTGATTATACAATTTGAGCAAACATCCACTTGCAGGGAGACCCAATCTAATCTTTCACCAAACATCTAGGCTGACAGGTTTCAGCAGACAGACACAGCAGTAAGTCAATAGAATAGGTTGGTTGGATTCCAAGTCAAACACACATTGCAGTGTAGTTAAACATGCCGGTGTATGCCTTGGTTCACAAACAGCATGAGCTAAGTGTTAGAAACCACACATCTGAAAAGCAGACTAAACCAGGCCTGAGGGGTGCATCACAAAGCAGAATTAAAGTGTTGAGTTTGTTACCATCCATATTTAAGTTATTTAAATCATATTTAGAAAAGCCTGCCGCTAAACTAATTGGCCATGGCCCAGATGGCACCGTAATTCCCTACTGTATGCAGTGCACTACTTTTGACCTGGGCTACACATATTGATCCTGCTTTGTAACCTATGCTAACCAGCAGGACAGTGCAGATTCTGCTGCGGAGTGAATAATGTTTACCTGCATCTGTCTCAGAGGTCCAGCCAGCTGCTCTGTCAGCTTGGGCATCTCGTTAACCTGAGGGAAGGAAGAGAACAAAAAAAAACACCACACTGACGTCAGTCTAAAGCTTTGGACACACCGCGACCACCTGCTGGGTGTCAAGGAGCAAACGTGTTTCTGTCAATTCAACATGATGAATCCTTTGAAAAATTGAAAATGTTGGCAGATACTATGGTAAGAGCCACTCTGTAGCAGGATTATTGATCAGTCTCAGCCTTTAGTACTCCTAATAAGAAGTGTAAATGAAACATTACTGCTGCCAGTAGGTTATTGATTTAAGGAGAAACATGCAGTGAGCTAGCTCAGTAATGGGAGCGAGCAGTCTTATGTTTCTTTACCTCATAATTTCTACTGTGTAGTCTTCAGAATGTATCCAGACCTCTCGACTCCACATTTTGTTGGGTCACAGCCTGAATTCAAAACGTATAAAATATATATTTTATTTTACTCACCCATCTACACACGGAACCCCATAATAGCAAAGTGAAAACATGTTTTTTCCCCCGAAATATGAACGCATTTATTGTAAATGAAATAAACCTCATGTACATAAGTATTCATACCCCTTTGCAATGACACTCAAAATTGAGCTCGGCTGCATCCAATTTCCTTTGATCATCTTTGAGATGCCAGTACAACTTGGAGTCCACCTGTGGCCAATTCAATTGATTGGACAGGATTTAAAAATAAAACTGTCTTTAAGGTCCCACAGTTGACAGTGCATGTCGGAGCAAAAAGCATGAAGTACAATGAACTGTCCGTAGATCTCCGAGATAGAATTGATGAGGCATATCTGGGGAAGGTTTTAAAACAAATTATAGAGTGTTGAAAGCTTCCAAGTGCACAGTGGTCGCCATTATTGGGGAAAACATATAGATATATACATCTACCCAGACTGTGGCAAGAGCTGGCCGGCCAACCAAACTGATCAACCGGGCAAGAAGGACCTTGGTCAGGGAGGTGACAAGAACCCAATGACCACTCCTACAGAACTACATCCTTGGCTGAGATGGGAGAACCTGTCACAAGGACAACAGTCTCCACGGCGCTTTATGGGAGAGGAGCCAGACAGAAGTCTTTCTGAGAAAAAGGAAAGACTTGAAGATTGCTGTTCTCTGCTGCTCCCCATCTAAATTAACAGAGAAAATCTGCAAGGAAGAACGGGAGAAAAGCTGATACAGACACACCCTAGACGACTCAAATCGGGAATAACCGCCAAAAGTTATTCTACAAAGTCTTGACCCAGGGGTGTGAATACTTATTTCTGTATTTCATTCTCAATATATTTGTGAACATTTTTAAAAACATGTTTTCACTTTGTTATGGGATATTGTGTGTAGATGGGCAAGATTTATATTTAATACATTTTCAATCCAGACTAACAAAGTGTGGAATAAGTCAAGGGGTATGAATACTTTCTGAAGGCAATGTAAATGTTTCTTCTCAAAAGGTCATGGATGACCGCACTGATGACCTTAGCCTTTTCTCCAGCCACCTCCACTCTAGCTGGCTAAAAGTCTGACTGGTAAAGGTCACGGATGACCGCACTGATGACCTTAGCCTTTTCTCCAGCCACCTCCACTCTAGCTGGCTAAAAGTCTGACTGGTAAAGGTCACGGATTGCTGTCCACCATTGTTATCCTTGCTAATAGTAGGTCAAATATTGTTAAATTGACTTAAGGCGAAATTAAGTCAAAACCATGATTACATACATACATCACCTCAGGAGATGCACTGCAGTACTTAATACAGCTGGTGGCCACACCAGATACTGACTGTTACTTTTTGATTTGGAGTCTGCAGCATTGTGACGTATTTGTAGGCATATCATTGGAAGATTGACCATAAGAGACTACATTTACCAGGTGCTCGCTTGGTGTCCTCCGTTGCAATTATTGCGTAATCTCCAGCTGCATGTATTTTCCCATGTGATTCAGAGGAGAAACAAAACTGCCACGAATGACTTATCATCGAATAGATATGTGAAAAACACCTTGAGGATTGATTCTAAACAACGTTTGCCATGTTTCTGTCGATATTATGGAGTTAATTTGGAAAAACGTTCGGCGTTGTAATGACTGAATTTTCGGGGGGTTTTCTTAGCCAAACGTGATGAACAAAACGGAGTGATTTCTCCTACACAAATAATATTTTTGGAAAAACTGAACATTTGCTATCTAAATGAGAGTCTCCTCATTGAAAACATCCGAAGTTCTTCAAAGGTAAATTATTTTATTTGAATGCTTTTCTTGTTTTTGTGAAAATGTTGCCGGCTGAATGCTAGGCTTAATGCTATGCTAGCCATCAATACTTACACAAATGCTTGTGTAGCTATGGTTGAAAAGCATATTTTGAAAATCTGAGATGACAGTGTTGTTAACAAAAGGCTAAGCTTGTGAGCCAATATATTTATTTAATTTGCGATTTTCATGAATAGTTAACGTTGCGTTATGGTAATGAGCTTGAGGCTATGATTACACTCCCGGATACGGGATTGCTCGACGCAAGAAGTTAAACAGGTCAACATTCACAAGACCGCAGGGCCAGACGGATTACCAGGACGTGTACTGCGAGCATGCGCTGACTAACTGGCAAGTGTCTTCACTGACATTTTCAACCTCTCCGAGTCTGTAATACCAACATGTTTTAAGCAGACCACCATAATCCCTGTGCCCAAGAACACTAAGGTAACCTGCCCAAACGGCTACCGACCCGTAGCACTCACGTCTGTAGCCATGAAGCACTTTGAAAGGCTGGTCATGCCTCACATCAACACCATCATACCAGGAACCCTAGACCCACTCCAATTTGCATACTGCCCCAACAGATCATGCAATCTTCATAGCACTCCACACCACCCTTTCCCACCTGGACAAAAGGAACACCTATGTAAGAATATTCATTTACTACAGCTCAGCATTCAACACTCTAGTACCCTCAAAGCTCATAGATAAGCTAAGGACCCTGGGACTAAACGCCTCCCTCTGCAACTGGATCCTGGACTTCCTGACGGAGCGCCAAGTCTAGGTCCCAGAGGGTTTGAAACAGCTTCTACCTCCAAGCCATAAGACTCCTGAACATCTAGTCAAATGGCTACCCAGACTATTTGCAGTTCCCCCCTTACACCACTGCCACTCTCTGTTGTCATCTATGCATAGTCACTTTAATAACTCTACCTACATGTACATACCACCTCAAATAATCTGTGCCCCCTCACATTGACTCTATCGGTACCCCACCTGTATATAGTCTCGCTATTGTTCTCTCACTGGTGCTTTTTAATTACTTGTTAAGAATTATTATTAATTATTTTTTTTAACTACATTGTTGGTTAGAGGCTCGTAAGTAAGCATTTCACTGTAAGATCTACACCCGTTGTATTCGGCACATGTGACTAATAACATTTGATTTGACTTTGAAGAACATCATATATAAAAAAATATACTTTGATTTGTTTAACACTTATGGTTACTACATGATTCCATGTGTTATTCTACAATGTAGAAAATAAGAAAAATGAAGAAAAACCCTTGAATGCGTAAGTGTGTCCAAACTTTTGACTGTTACTGTATATATGCACACCAAGAGGTTGGAATAACAGTGTGAAAATGATGATCATGTCCTTTTAGTGTAAGGCCTGTGGTAAATTAGTTAAGACTAATAAGAAAGTTACATTAGTTCAAAGGGAAACTCCACCCAAAAAGTATATTTTTGAAAACTAGATTTCTGACATGCAAAACATTTTGGGACTACATCAACAATGGACTAATGAAATACCAAAACATTGTTTTGGGGTGGAATTTCCTTTAATAGACCAATAGGAAATCTCTCTGCCAATAACAGATCATTTTCAGTTTTCCCCTCCCCACTCAGACCACTCAGTCTTAGCAAAAGTCTTGCTTGAGAAATTGCTGTTTGCTAAGAAGCTATTTTTGTTTTCAATTAAAATGGTTGAAAACTCAGTAAGGTAATTAATTACTCAAAATTGATTTGATATTGAAAACTGCTGCATTGGACCTTTAAAGGTCAGTGGTGAAGTGAAAGTCTACCTCCTGCAGATGAGGGGGGGATACAAGACCGTTACTCCAATTTTAGTCTTTATAAAGATTCCCACTTGTTCGTGGGAAATAATCATTGGTGTGACTATCGTGATCCCATTTCCCACTCTCCCATGGCAGTGCCTCAGCAGCCACCCCCAGCTCCCTCTCTGTGCCCTACTCCCAAGCCTATTGTAGCTCTGGCTCAGTGCCCTGGGTGGCGCCCCATTAACCCCTGATGTTTTTAGCCTGTCATGAGATCTTCTCTGCCTGCCTCAGCCCTCATCAGCCTCTCCAGCAGCAGCAGGTGGAGAAGAGGGAGCAGCTGCATAAATATCATCATACAACACACTAAAGCCTTTATGCGGGGCGACAGGACACTGGACGACAGCTGCATGTGAATGTCACAGAGCTGATCTGCTAACAGACAACAGAGAGCGCAATAGAGCGAGAGAGAGAGTGTGAGACTTGCAGGCAGTAGAGATGACACACATATAGAAGCCTAAATCTAAAATTGCAGTAGTATAAGCCAGTAGACATGACAATACACAAACACAGAGCTAGACCCTTAAATGTAGTGCTGACATGATGATGCGCACACGGCACTAGACCTTTTCTCAAGAATACACCTGTACGGTCATTACACGATGATACACACGGAGCTAGAAAGAGCAGCATTTCACACCCCACCACTAAGCTGGGACACACCCTTACTGAGGGCTGCCATACTGGGACCAGCAGTGAAGAGGCTGTGGCGCTGTGTCGTCCTGCTTACAGAGAACAATGAACACTCAGAGGGGAGTGTTGTAGAGTGTGGGGAAAGAAGATGGCTGCTTATCAAAAGTATGTTTTAACGGATTACGCAGGAAAAGGTGTGCGACTTACGTTCTCCTGGAAGATGAAGACGCTGAGGAGAGCAGTAACCTGTTCTGCTGACAGATCGTTGAACAGGCCGTTGAACACCATCTCAGTCAGTAGAAGCTCATCAGCACTGGATCAAAAACAGGTCTCAGACCAGTCAGTGTTTTTTTAATAGCATGTCGAGACAGATAACTGTTCTAAGAACAGCTGTACACCATCTCAGTCATCAGCAGCCAGGGGTTAAAGCAACAACAAAAAAGAATCCCATGAGAAACTTAAGCAGATCGCAGATGGCTTGTCTGGGGCCAAGTTAACGTCAAATTTCATGTAAGAAAGTCATGACCATTTCATTTTTGTGTGTATTAAACTGCCAAGTCCAGTCCTCCCTAGGAAAATGTTATATATATATATATAACTAGGCAAGTCAGGAAAGAACAAATTGTTATTTTTAATGAAGGCCTAGGAACAGTGGGTTAACTGCCTTGTTCAGGGGCAGAACGACATTTGAACCATGTCAGCTCGGGGATTCAAACTCGCAACCTTTCGGTTACTCGTCAGACGCTTTTAGGATGCCATTGTCCCTTGGAGCTCTTGCGTAGTGATGGGCATTCCGAGTCTCTTCTGTGAGCCGAATCATTTGGTTTCATTCACCTAAAGGAGACGTTAGTTTGGCTCCCAAACGGCTCTTTGTTCAGTAATTTACCCAAACCATTCATTTAAAGCCTAAAACATTGCTAACCATTATGTCAGATTGTGAAATGTTAGTTGAAATACATTTTTACCTGACCAAATTATTAGATGGCAGCAAAATGAACGTGGACCAGAACAAGTCTCTCCCTCACTCTCGTTCCAGCATGGAAAAATGACCATCTTCAAATAAAATTTGTTTTAAAAAATTTTTAAAAAATAAAAAATTTAAATCGATATATTTTTTTTAAATGTATTTTCGTTTTACCATTATTTAGGCCTTTTTTTATATCCCTTTATTCCCCCCAAATTTTGTGGTATCCAATTGGTAGTTACAGTCTTGTCCCATCGCTGCAACTCCCATACGGACTCGGGAGAGGCGAAGGTCGAGAGCCGTGCATCCTCAGAAACACGACCCAACCAAGCCGCTTCTTGACACAATGCCCACTTAACCCAGTAGCCAGCCGGGAAAACACCGTACACCTGGAGACCGTGTCAGCTTACATGCGCCCGGCCCGCTACAGGAGTCGTCGGAGCGTGATGGGACAAGGATATCCCCACCGGCCAAACCATCCCCTAACCGCTGGGTCAATTGTGCGCCGCCCCATAGGTCTCCCGGTCGCAACAGAGCCTGGACTCTAACCAGGATATCTAGTGGCACTTCCATAGACCACTGTGTCACTCAGGAGGCCCCAGATAATGTTTTTATAATTTAATCTCCAGATAATCGATGTCCCGAATTCAAAAAGCAATAGTAACAGTATTGAAATTAGGCAGCCAGGTGAGCGGCTCTTTAAAATACACCACGGTTACCGGCGTTCAAAAAATGGCTGATGGTTTGCGAACAACTACACTACTGTTGCACAAGCTGCTTCACCATGCTTGAAACTCTGTTTCTAACGTGCAGTTGTAAAACGATGCCACTCGTGCAATTGAAGGACTAAAAAAATGACATGGTAAACAATGGGAGAACTGGGATCCCCTCTTTTTAACAAAGGCCACAACTGCTTTCAAATGCGTTTTCCCACGATTGCATTAACAATTGTTCCCACGATTGCATTAACAACAAATTCTACACTTTTGACTACTTTACCCAAGTAAATTTGTGAGAGCAAAAACATGGAGAAAGAGGCAACAAAAATAAAACCAATTTTATAAGGCCCTATTTGGGTGAAGTGTTCCCGGTGGCTTGTCTTTTCCTTACCTGCTGATCTCACAGGCCACTCGGCCCTTCATTTCGATGACATCAGAGGAAGTCGCAAACCCGAGACGCCTCAGGACGCGCTTCCTGCACTTGAGCTCGTCCATCTGCAGCACGGTTCGAGCCTTCTTCAGCTCCCGCTTGGCCCCTTTGATATCCCCCGCAATCTGACATACAGACACAGGATAACATGACACTTAAAACCCAGTGCGCCCTAGTAAGGAACCAGAAAATATGACTGATCTCAGTGCTAACAACCAGACCATAGACCGCTTTCAAGGAAACAAATATGTACATTTGTCATTAGGCTGAACAATCCATTTAAAATGTACCATTTTATGCATATCATAAGGCCATATTGTGATGTTTCGAGAGTCCAGATGAAGATTTGTCGTGCATGACTGAAGCTGCAAACTGTGGCATTCAATCCAATCAGAGCTCAGCCATAGTCAAGACTGACAGCCGAGGCGGAGGTAGTGTTGGTTAACTGTCTCGGTCTGTTACAGGCAGCTGTTTTCCTCTCCACCACACACAGTGCCCAACAGTCCCTGCTTAAAACCATTATCCAATTACAGGCTCACCCATCACCATTATATCATGCTGCAAGGAGAGTCTGACTGACAACACGGGGAAACTAGACAACACCAGTATTAGGCAACCTCAGTCGGCACAGATTTTTTATATACATGTGTTGTGGAGAATACAGGAGATGTGGGCGCCGATTGATATCACTTAGTAAAGTAAGATACGGATAGTGTTTGAAAAATCTGGATATTCGAAATAGGCCTACATGTTTTTTTCAATGTATGTTTTTAACCGGAGCATTGCAGCTTTGATTAACCAACATTTAATTAGTCATTTAGCAGATGCTTCTATTCAAAGAGATTCAGGGTGTTCACACTACGTCCCTTACAGACCATTTTTGTGAGGTGTGAACACTCCAAAAGCGAACTGAGACCAATCGAGAGGTGGTCCGAGTTCAGTTTGAGGGGTCTGCTGAGTTCCGTGGTACCTTTTTGAAGGACAGTGTGAACACAAAGCACCCTAGGTTCACTTGTCATTATTCCCGCACCACACACCGGACTACTGCAACACTGTTTCCACTGCCATAACGCCATTGGTGCCATAAATGAGAAGATGAGCAGGTTCGTGGGAAAAAAGCTATGGATGTTGATTAGCGATTGTCAAGGATGCACAGAAAGTAGGTTTTGGGTTTAGATTATTTGTTTGCAATATGTAATCTATAGGCTGAGAGAGCATCATAAGTTGGTCATTCAATTGTGGGGTTTGAATAGTGTGCGAAGACAACATATTTGACGAGAATTACAACATAGGGTACAAAATCAATTCTAGGGGCAGTAGCTTACATTGGATGTACAGCATTAATTAATCTGCAGTTATTATTCTGTTATTTATTCAGTTACCATTCATATTAAATGTTAATATTATCTTCTGATGACAATTATGTATAATATTTTAACTAAATGCAATCTATCAGCTTCCAACTGTAAGTGGGCATAACTAGCTGTCCAACAACACATTCTGATGGAATGGCAGAGTGCATTAAGAGAATGTTGGAAAAATATATTGGTTTCTCCTAAACATAGCAATGTGAATGCAAAGAGGACTCGTACCACAAAGTAGGTGAAGTGAACTGGCAAATGAGTTAAGTCCTCATTCAAAGGCAAGGGGGTGTGTCTACAAAGAGAACTTCTTATTTTTTTACCTCAAGAGTACACTTTAAAGAGGACTGAGATCAGTACTTATAAAGAGGCCTGTGTGTGAAAACAGATTACAGTAGTTAATGCATACATTTTCATACCCCCCCCCACAATATACTGGTCCCCCATGGGAGTCGAACCCACAGCCATGGTGTTGCAAGCACCATATGCTCTACCAACCGAGCCAGACAGGACCCATACACATAAACAACAGGCTACACACGTGAAGGCCACCGGTCGGCTACCAGTCTTTCTCTGGGTCACACGTCATAAAACCTACATTGAAAGGTATGCTGTTAAATTCAATTGAAATGTCATGGTATATCCTTGCAGTATGTAACAAAGTCAAACGGATATTTTTATAACATTTTGAAAAAGCCTGTGTTAAAACAGGCATTTCATTTTTTTGGTGTGGGGGGGGGTGAACACTCACAAGTTTCCAATACTAAACGTCCGTTCGGATATTCGAATAACCATGCACGTCCCTAGTGTAAGGTTATGCCTATGAATTTTATTCAAGCCCAAGTCAACCCAGAAAAACCACCCAGAATGGAACCAGCTTTGTGTTACTAGTGAAAGTGCACGTCTGTTTGAGTCTTTCCTTCTGTAGCAGGCTGATCAGTCGTGCGGTGGTCCAATCCCAGAGGCCAGGCAGAGGATTGGAGATCTTTTTCGAGCAGGTGTAAATCTCACGTCATGCCTAATCAAACATGGTGTGTCTGTGTGTAATCTGGTTTACAGGGCTTTATCCCTTCCCTTGCGCAGACATGTAATACATCCCACACACAGAGATAACAGAGGTCATGACCCCCCCACCCATAAGGAGGTTTCTGAGACCCCCCCTCCCCTAACCGGCAGGGTAGCCTAGTGGTTAGAGCATTGGACTAGTAACCGGAAGGTTGCAAGTTCAAATCCCCGAGCTGACAAGGTACAAATCTATCGTTCTGCCCCTGAACAGGCAGTTAACCCACTGTTCCTAGGCCATCATTGAAAATAAGAATTTGTTCTTAACTGACTTGCCTAGTAAAATAAAGGTAAAATGTAAAAAAAATTTTTTTACATAGCACTGTGATAAAGTCGCTCTCACTACACTGGAAGTTTATAGGAATACGACTTTTGGATCGTGAAAACATCTATCATTACATGTCAGATTTCAATACAGGCCGATGTCATAACGCGGGTGGTTGTCTTTGGAATGAGCCCAACACACTTCTCCTATTTGTCTAACTCTTTGGTTCAGGGTGCATTGCATGGAGCCTTCGCATTGCCTCTGAACATCAGACTTCACTCTGCGAGGCACATCAATCTGCAGATTGAACATGGTGAGATTGTAAACTCCTAAATTGATAGTGCAGTTTGTTTAGGCAATTTTACAGCCAACTACCTACTTCACATGCTGAACTGTACTTGTATTCTTGTATGTAGCTACCCAGCAAGCCCATAGACAGCATTACATGGGTTTTGTAGTCAACTTGAGCTGCAACAGATTTCCACATGTTGCTACCAACATTATGACAAAAGGAAACATTTGTTCACAACAACAGAACATGTCACGTGTTATTCAACACTGGAAATGACAGGTGGTTTTGAATACATTTTTCCTTTTGGAACATGGAACTTTTTGGGCTTCCCAACCAAATTCGCATAGAAAGGCGTTATAAATCTGTCACTCTCATTGAAACAAGTCTAAGAAGCAGTAGATCTGTTCTATGGTCTTTTGGTTTTGTACATCAGCTTCAAACATGTGAAAATACAATATTCCTGGTTATGAAAATTATATTTCACAGCGGATTAGATGATTCTATACTTGGTTGTTTTGTCACAAACTGAAATTACGAAAATACTTAATTTTTGCAAACAGGAAATAGCGGAGCAATTTCTTCATAGTGCTCTTTCAACACGCATCCTCTCACAGGTACTTGGCAACACAAATATTAACTTTATTCCTCATTTCATAAATATCTCCCTTCTTGGCATTTTAGAGCTAGCCAATTAAAAGAGACAGTCGGTTGGTGCTGAATGTTCTGTCAAAATTAGATGAATGAATGAGAGCGATCTCATTTCCATCAGATATTGTACTTCACCACACCCTATGTCTATTTCTGTCAGTAAATGGCCGTTTCCAGCTCAGGCGGACAGGAAGAGACCGAAAACAATTGTTCTGATTTAGGCTAGATCTACTTAAGTGACCTTGGGGTGTGGGCACTTGGAGGATTTAGTACAGAACCTTTGATTTACGTCAACAGAAAAAAACTACGTTCAAAATCATTCAAATATTTTTCGTCAAAGACAATGTTTCTTGAACCACAACCTATCCACAAAACACAATACTCATCATAGCCCCACTGACAAACTATCAATCATTACTTACTGACAGAACATTATATGGTGCCAGCAATACAGTGGGCAGTGTGGCCCTACAGGACATGAACCAACCAACCATCCCAAATACCACCACCCCACCCATCCTCACCAGGGCTTTCCTCTCGCAGAGGGAGTAGACGGCCTCCAGGCTAGGGTCAGAGTGCATGGGGTGGGAGTACATCCTGTGTTCAAACGCCTCCACCTTCTGGATGACCTTCTTCAGGCCCGGGTCCTTAATGCCCATGTCATCGATGGGGTCCAGAAGGGGAACGCCGTCCGGGAACCTCTTCTGCACCTCCTGTGTGGTGGAGACAGGACCAGAGAATGATCCATGAGAAAGCCTTTGATCACCGTTGACAAATAGATGTATTCTATCTACAGTACCAGTCAAACATTTGGACACCTTTTTCTTTCTTTTTACTATTTTCTACATTGTAGAATAATAGTGACGACTTCAAAACTATGAAATAACATTAGGACTCATGTAGTAACCAAAATGTTTATGATAAATGTTTCTCGTGGTGTTGTCCCCTCCAGGAATGCAAACTGGCGAGGGCCCCAAAAAAGTGACAATTTCTTTTGCGCAGATTTTTTTCTATTGGTGTAAACTGCAAGGAAATGTGCCTATTTTCAGAGTTGGGTTGTCACAATACCAACATTTTACTAATGATGTGATACCAGGCTATCACGATACCGAGAAGTAGTTTGTAGTTTGATACCACGGAGTTCTCACCTGTATGGATTTGAGCATGCTCTGTCTGTTGTCATAAGGCCGCAGGTCTTTGGGGCTGTAGAGACGAACTGAACTGATTGAGGTCAGGAGGTGGAGCATCACAGGAACCACCTGATCAGAAGTAATACAAAATCATAAGTATATTAGTTGATGCATACAGTTGCTACACAAACACATATGCATCTATTTACTTAGTATCAAACAATGTAGCTGTCATCATAGCTATCATCATTGACTGAGGCAGGAGATCCTGAACACTAACTAATGGGGTTTTAAATGCTTATAAAGAACTAAGACGCAATCCTGTCTGCTGCTATGTCTACGGGATCTGTATATTGGCACAAACTGCAGAACACCTGATTCAACTAGTCAACCTCTCCATTTAAATCAAATTTGATCCCCTAGTCTGTACTTTTTAATGCCAGAAAAGCCACTGGATACTGGCCTCCAGTCCACACACGGACGGCACAGGCTACAGAGGAGCTGGAAGAGCTTGGGGAGAGAGGGACTTTGCCGTACTTTGACAGTGAAGGGGAAGATATGAGGGAGAGAGTGGGGAGAGAAAGAGAGGCTTTGCTTTGACAGAGGGATTCATCGTAACGCGTTTAACAGGAGCGAGCCCAGAAAGCAGTGCCAGACAGCATTTCAGCTAGAGTTTAAGGGCTCCTCTGAGATATGGAAGAATAATACGAGACGAGAGACAGGCAGGCAGCTAAAGTCATCCAGATCTAGACGGGGCTCACAGGAGTTTAGGACAGGAGGACTGCACTAGTGCAAAATGGTGGAAACGTGCACAGTCAGCAAAAGACGCAGCAGTTTTAAAGCATGGTTCTTGGCAAACTTCAAATACTTTGAGCGTTCGATTTAGCCTGCCTGGAGTGCCAGGTGGGCGAGTGTTGCAGTTGAGAGTTCTCTATTGGTTCCATTGCAACAGGCAAGCTCAATCATGCACAGATACAGTATTTGAAATGATTCAAACAGTATTTGAACCCAGGTCTGGTGGTATTTGGGTAGAAGACAGCCGATATAGTGAGAAGGGTAGACAGAGAGAGCCAGGGGGATATGGGATATATGAGAGAGGGAGAAAGAGAGGGATGAAATCAGATTTTTTAAAGTGTCTGTGGCCATATGAACATAAACTAAAACAGAGTGTGTGTGTGTGTGTGTGACTGGATATGAACCTAAACTGAGAGAAGTCTCAAAGTTTAAATGGTGTCTACATTATCTGGAAAAACCAAAGGAAAATCTATGTTTTACACAAGGGCCATCGATCCCGACCATTCATGGGGTTTCAATGTGAGCATGAACATACTGTATCAATGTTTTACACAAGGGCCATCGATCCCGACCATTCATGGGGTTTCAATGTGAGCATGAACATACTGTATCAATGTTTTACACAAGGGCCATCGATCCCGACCATTCATGGGGTTTCAATGTGAGCATGAACATACTGTATCAATGTTTTACACAAGGGCCATCGATCCCGACCATTCATGGTGTTTCAATGTGAGCATGAACATACTGTATCAATGTTTTACACAAGGGCCATCGATCCCGACCATTCATGGGGTTTCAATGTGAGCATGAACATACTGTATCAATGTTTTACACAAGGGCCATCGATCCCGACCATTCATGGGGTTTCAATGTGAGCATGAACATACTGTATCAATGTTTTACACAAGGGCCATCGATCCCGACCATTCATGGGGTTTCAATGTGAGCATGAACATACTGTATCAATGTTTTACACAAGGGCCATCGATCCCGACCATTCATGGGGTTTCAATGTGAGCATGAACATACTGTATCAATGTTTTACACAAGGGCCATCGATCCCGACCATTCATGGGGTTTCAATGTGAGCATGAACATACTGTATCAATGTTTTACACAAGGGCCATCGATCCCGACCATTCATGGGGTTTCAATGTGAGCATGAACATACTGTATCAATGTTTTACACAAGGGCCATCGATCCCGACCATTCATGGGGTTTCAATGTGAGCATGAACATACTGTATCAATGTTTTACACAAGGGCCATCGATCCCGACCATTCATGGGGTTTCAATGTGAGCATGAACATACTGTATCAATGTTTTACACAAGGGCCATCGATCCCGACCATTCATGGGGTTTCAATGTGAGCATGAACATACTGTATCTATGTTTTACACAAGGGCCATCGATCCCGACCATTCATGGGGTTTCAATGTGAGCATGAACATACTGTATCAATGTTTTACACAAGGGCCATCGATCCCGACCATTCATGGTGTTTCAATGTGAGCATGAACATACTGTATCAATGTTTTACACAAGGGCCATCGATCCCGACCATTCATGGTGTTTCAATGTGAGCATGAACATACTATATAAGACAACAAATTAACATACAGTGGGGCAAAAAAGTATTTAGTCAGCCACCAATTGTGTAAGTTCTCCCACTTAAAGATGACAGAGGCCAGTAATTTTCATCATAGGTACACTGTTGTCATAAGGCCGCAGATGAGGGAAAAAAATCCTGAAAATCACATTGTAGGATTTTTAATGAATTTATTTGCAAATTATGGTGGAAAATAAGACATGTAACTTTTTTTTTTTAAGAGGCTCCTCTGTCCTCCACTCGTTACCTGTATTAATGGCACCTGTTTGAACTTGTTATCAGTATAAAAGACACCTGTCCACAACCTCAAACAGTCACACTCCAAACTCCACTATGGCCAAGACCAAAGAGCTGTCAAAGGACACCAGAAACAAAATTGTAGACCTGCACCAGGCTGGGAAGACTGAATCTGCAGTAGGTACGCAGCTTGGTCTGAAGAAATTAACTGTGGGAGCAATGATAAGGAAATGGAAGACATCCACTGATAATCTCCCTCGATCTGGGGCTCCACGCAAGATCTCACCCCGTGGGGTCAAAATGATCACAAGAACGGTGAGCAAAAATCCCAGAACCACACGGGGGGACCTAGTGAATGACCTGCAGAGAGCTGGGACCAAAGTAACAAAGCCTACCATCAGTAACACACTACGCCGCCAGGGACTCAAATCCTGCAGTGCCAGACGTGTCCCCCTGCTTAAGCCAGTACATGTCCAGGCCCGTCTGAAGTTTGCTAGAGAGAATTTGGATGATCCAGAAGAAGATTGGGAGAATGTCATATGGTCAGATCAAACCAAAATAGAACTTTTTGGTAAAAACTCAACTCGTTGTGTTTGGAGGACAAAGAATGCTGAGTTGCAGCCAAAGAACACCATACCTACTGTGAAGCATGGGGGTGGAAACATCATGCTTTGGGGCTGTTTTCTGCAAAGGGACCAGGACGACTGACCCGTGTAAAGGAAAGAATGAATGGGGCCATGTATCATGAGATTTTGAGTGAAAACCTCCTTCCATCAGCAAGGGCATTGAAGATGAAACGTGGCTGGGTCTTTCAGCATGACAATGATCCCAAAGACACCGCCCGGGCAACGAAGGAGTGGCTTCGTAAAAAGCATTTCAAGGTCCTGGAGTGGCCTAGCCAGTCTCCAGATCTCAACCCCATAGAAAATCTTTGGACTTGAAAGTCTGTGTTGCCAAATACTTATTTTCCACCATAATTTGCAAATAAATTCATTAAAAATCCTACAATGTGATTTTCCGGATTTTTTTCCCTCATTTTGTCTGTTATAGTTGAAGTGTACCTATGATGAAAATTACAGGCCTCTCATCTTTTTAAGTGGGAGAACTTGCACAATTAGTTGCTGACTAAATACTTTTTTGCCCCACTGTAGCACACAAGCTAATTTCTCCTGAAAACAGAGATAAAATATGTGTTCCATGTCCATTACGTGGTTGTTGCTTTAAGTTAAAGGGAAGCTCTGGGACACAGCACAGCAGCAGTTTCACCATTAACGACTTGGCCATGTTTGATTTCCTTCAGGCTCAAGGACAGTTACAGTGTAGTAACCCCTCCCGTAAATGACTGTGTGTGTGTGTGGTCCACATTCTAGAAAGAACCACTTCAAACTGTTGGATTCCATCCTGCGGCAGACCACCAAACCAGGAGTACATAGTATCCACTGGTATTATTGTATCATTGCATTGGCTATGTCTGAATTAGCAACCCATCAGGTCTTTTGACTCTGTGTGAGGCCATATAGGGTCAAAAGTAGTGCACTAGGGCACTGGTTCCTCCCCCTCAATCATTGGGGAACATCCCACACCTTTCTCCCCCTGCGATTCTATACATTTCACCATGGGGTGGATTTTTCCTGCAATTCTACACATTATGCCAGGTCTAATGTGCTGTTGGAGTGACTCAAACATTACAATACATATGTGCAAAAAAAAAAAAACTAGCTAAAAACTGGAAGCTGACATGGGCTAGATCTGGGCATTTTTGACAAATTATAAATAGCTCTGCAATTCCTAATTAAGGTCTACAATACCCAATTTCAAAATTGCACCTTGTGCATTCTACTATCACAACTTAAGAGTAAGTTGAAAGCCTGAGTTCCCTAAAACTAAAAAAATAAAGGAACCACGTCGTCGTCCCCCATATGTACCCACCTGCATTTCCCCCTTCTCCCCAGCGGCAGCGGGTTTGGCAGCCTCTGTGGCGGTTTTCTTCACACTCTCCTTACTGCAGTGGACCAGCACCTCTACCACGTATAGAGGGTCTGCGTCACCCGTTATGGCCTGGAGGGAAACAATCACATACCCTCAACATGGGTGCAACACTAAGCATTATGGGGTAACCTGAAGGACAACAAATGCGTAAAAACACAGAGCCCCAAAACACATGCTATAAAAACACACGCTGTAACACAAGGTGTATCTACATTGTATTTAGTTTTAATACCAAAAATAAAAAAGGTTGTGTTTTCACAGATCCTTTCTGATAACATTCAACATATCAAAATTACCTTGACATTTGACTTCTTCGAGAAATTAACAACCACACCCCACCCAAAGTCAGCATCTTCGTTTTTGACCTGGAAAATAGTTCAACATTATAGGCACGTCTGCATGTACAACAAATGCTCATATTGTTCCTTATCTCAGAAAAACTACATTGAAAAAAAAAAAAAAATTTTTTTTATCTGTGTAAGCCCTTTTGAACAGCACATGAAGACTAAAGAACGGTGGTGTACATTTAGTCTTTGGGCTGTGCTACATAGTAAGTATTTGAGTTGGTGGTATGAGTGGTATTTGGGTCTCTAACCTTGACCAGTCTGCCAGGCTGGAGGAAGGGAAGACAGTATTTTGGTTTGTGGATGAAGTCCTCTATCTCCTTGCTCAGTTTGGCCAGCTGTTGGCGGATCTTATAGTAGGTCACCACACTCTCCTCGTTGGGGATCTCTATGGCGTTGTACATCACTTCCAGCTTCGCCATCTCTGTGGACATCAGAGGAAAGGCAGTTGTACACACAGAAATAGAATTACTAGAATGGGAACGCAAAATGGGAACGCAAAAATTGCAGCTCACACCAATGAATGATATACACAGACATTCTAATAAATGTATGCTATCGCTAAAATTACTGTGTGTCGCAAGTTCGATGGATCGCGGTGATTCTGCCCTAAGTTTTATTTGAAAAGAGAGCTCACGGGGTAATTTGTTTGTTGTTTGTCAAGGATAGGGGATTTGGAATGAGAAGCTGTTATTTTTGATACTATACAGACATCAACACGTCTTACCTGCGTGTGACTAGGAGTCACTTTTTGGCACTCCGTTTACCTGCCTCTGTCAATTCCAAGGTGCACTGCTAAATCAGATTCTTTACATACAAATTGACAATTGATACTATTCTCACCCATCAGACTGTCAATTTAATCTCGTTTTTAGGCCAACTATTGTTATAAATGTGTGTGAAATTAGTTTGGATATAGTTTAGGTGTAGTTTCAAGCTGACTGCCAGAGAATGACTCGCTGTGAATGACAGGCAGGGGGAGAAATGACATGTTCTCTTAAACTGCTTGTAACACATTCTTTTTGTGATATTAACTTCTTGGATATAGGGGGCGCTCTTAATTTATGGATTAAAAAACGTTCATTTTAAACAAGATATTTTGTCACGGAAAGATGCTCGACTATGCATATAATTGACAGCTTTGGAAAGAAAACACTCTGACGTTTCCAAAACTGCAAAGATATTGTCTGTGAGTGCCACAGATCTGATGTTACAGGCGAAACCAAGATGAAACTTCAAACAGGAAGTGAGCCAGATTGAGGCGCTGTGTTCCAATGTCTCCTTATATTGCTGTGAATGCGCCAGGAACGAGCCTACACTTTCTGTCGTTTCCCCAAGGTGTCTGCAGCATTGTGACGTATTTGTAGGCATATCATTGGAAGATTGACCATAAGAGACTACATTTACCAGGTGCTCGCTTGGTGTCCTCCGTTGCAATTATTGCGTAATCTCCAGCTGCATGTATTTTCCCATGTGATTCAGAGGAGAAACAAAACTGCCACGAATGACTTATCATCGAATAGATATGTGAAAAACACCTTGAGGATTGATTCTAAACAACGTTTGCCATGTTTCTGTCGATATTATGGAGTTAATTTGGAAAAAAGTTCGGCGTTTTGATGACTGAATTTTCGGGGGGTTTTCTCAGCCAAACATGAACAAAACGGAGCGATTTCTCCTACACAAATAATCTTTTTGGAAAAACTGAACATTTGCTGTCTCTCCTCATTGAAAACATCCGAAGTTCTTCAAAGGTAAATGATTTTATTTGAATGCTTTTCTTGTTTTTGTGAAAATGTTGCCTGCTGAATGCTAGGCTTAATGCTATGCTAGCTATCAATACTCTTACACAAATGCTTGTTTTGCTATGGTTGAAAAGCATATTTTGAAAATCTGAGATGACAGTGTTGTTAACAAAAGGCTAAGCTTGAGAGCCAATATATTTATTTCATTTGCGATTTTCATGAATAGTTAACGTTGCGTTATGGTAATGAGCTTGAGGCTATAATTACGATCCCGGATACGGGATTGCTCGTCGCAACAGGTTAAGATTCAAAAAATGTCGGTGTTTTAAAACAGACGCATTCAGGAAAAGTCAAGAACAGGCGGGAGACGTGACTTAAAATGGTAAGAATACTTTTTTTTTTTAAAGCACGTTTGGCTCGAGTCAACATGACACTCTCCTAAAGTTAAGAGGATCAATAATACACCAGCAAGTAGGCAACATCAAAACATGTCTTTATAAAGCTTTGCATGTACTATATTTGGCCAAACCATAATCAGCGGAACAGTCTACCGAATCAATCTGATCTATTCTCTTGAATAAAGCACAACTAGCGCGGGGATTCCCAACCAATGGAGAGGTTGAGAACCAAATCTAGGACTGGAGTAGGTAGGCCTGTATTCTGCACTCACTCTCTACGACCCCGGGCACAGCCCTGTAGTGCTGAAACTGGTAGAAAGACTTCTCTAGCATGTACTCCGGGTTGATCTCCTCCACCCGCAGCAAGTTGAGAACCATGTTGTAGGTGAGGTGGAAGGCACTGTTCAGAGGGTCTGCCGAGCCCTGGGGTGGGAGAAAGGAGAAGACGGGAGAGAGGTTAGGTTTAGACAGATCAAACGTATTCAGCAGGGTGAGCACGATGTTGTAGCTCAGGCGGAGCAGGGGAGAGAGGACGATGGTCACTCAGCTGATTATTCAAGGAGACACACTCGCGTCATACGGAAAGCAGAGTAACTCAGTGAACGCATGGGACAAAAGACCCAAGTCATGTTTTTCTATGAGGAACATTGGAATTTCAGATTACTTCATCAATTGAGTGAATTGAAATGGAGTGTTTGGATAACCCTGTCCATAAGGACAGCCGAGCAACTCAGGGAACAGTTTAAACTTAACAGACCTTGAATCAGTCAAACATTGTCACCACGTCCTACTCTGACAAGTCCTCTAGTTAGGGACTGAAACATGGAGTTTGGATCCCCCATTAAAATCAACAAGCTGATGGTGAGTGACTAAATGTACCAAATTGTGAAATCACATTACAACAGAAAAGTTATCCATTCTCCAAGGAAATGTTTGACTTGTCTATGAAGCCAAGGGCAGTTGGAGTTTCTCAGAATCTTTCTGATCCTTCAGTTGTGGTTTCTAGAAAGCGATTACAACAGTACAGTAAGAAGATGAATGATATCTACTCCAGAGCAGCCAGATGTCTCATTAAAATACAGTCCTGCCAGTAATCTGTCATGTGTTAGCCAGTGTATTCCACAAACACATGGCGTAGCCAGCCAAATAGATAAAGTAGCTCGCCAGGACCCCGGGGCAGTAAGCCCCCCCCAGCGGGTTTAAGAATTGTTTGCTAAAAATATTTTTGGTGGCCTCTGGTACCGTCTAATGCCTTTATACCATCAGAAATACACAGCAAAATGACAGAATACTTTGAGTTGCCCTCAGACTGGACACATTTTTTGTGGTATTGTTTACAATTTCAAATAGTGAAAATGTATGAATTCACTGTATTGTTAGCTTTTTTGGATTTGTCTAGGCCTGTATGATAAGGACTACTTTTTAAGTAAGAGAACATGAAACTTTTGTAATTTTTTAATATATATTTTTTTTTACATTTAAACAGTCGTCTCTTGAAATTAAACTACTTTACTGCAAGGTATGAATTGCCACAATGTTTGTTCTTCAAATTATGCATTTTATTAAAACAGAATAGCCTTACCTAACTTTAAAAATTAAAATAAAAAAATACAATTGTGCGATGGGCACTTTCTCTAATGGGAAAATGGGTCTCTAAAATAAACAGAGCAGACGTTCAATTAAGTTCTGGGTCCATACATGTTAAGAGATAGAACAAAGTCAGTTAAATTAGTGAAAGAATTTCAAAGAGTGGGCAACTTTGGGAATGGCAGTAAGTCAGTTGTAAAAATGTAACAGAGTCTGCTGACTTCCCCAGGATTCAAGCTTCCTTTCAAGAGGAATTTTCTCTGCTATCTGGTATGTTTGAAGAACGAAGCAGGAGCTTCGCTACAAAGAAAGCAGCAGTTGACTACTCCGACACGGATTAAATTAATTAGATACATCAATATCTTTGAAAATACCAAAGTAAATGTTTCTTAACACAATTCAATCTGTTTTCTTTTATCATATTTTGGACCAGGCTATTGCTCTACTAGCCTAACAATTTATCTGCGGATAATCGCCAAAAAGCTTACCAGTCTGCAAATTAGGGAACCATATGAATGGCTCGCTTACCAACGCGATTGGCTACTGACAAGTCACTCACTTTAACGTCACTGCCTGCCTGGCAAGTCCTGATGGACCTCAGATCGAAAATACAAAACGAGATGTTTAGTTGACTTGTCCCGATGCGATACCATGGACACGTAAACTACGTTGAATGATTTATAAATGGCAAGGACATGACAGCGACCTCCGTCAGTTCGACACCTTTTACCAATTTTCAAGCTTGCTGTTCGTCCAAGTACAGTAATAGCCTACGCACCAGCACTTGGTGGCTGCATATGAAATACACAAAAGCTTGCTGTTCGTCCAAGTACAGTAATAGCCTACGCACCAGCACTTGGTGGCTGCATATGAAATACACAAAAGAAAATAAATGAAAGTGCCAGAAAATAGGATAAGTGAATTTCGACTCATCGTTCCCACATTATATGGGACGTGCAGATTGACTCACAGACGAAGGAGCATCATGCCCTCCCCCTCCATGTAAAGAAATTTGAGTTCAACTACCACAGCTTGGTGGCTCAACACAGTGCCAGATAATAGGATAAGTGAATTTCGACTCATCGTTCCCACATTATATGGGACGTGCAGATTGACTCACAGACACACACACACACCCAGGTACCAGGAGGAACAGACAACAGACTGTCAAACCATCAGTGTTTCCCTGTCATCGCTCACTTTGTGACTGACAGGCACCTGTCCTAACTATAAATCTCACATT
Organism: Oncorhynchus tshawytscha; assembly: GCF_018296145.1. Taxonomy (NCBI): domain Eukaryota; kingdom Metazoa; phylum Chordata; class Actinopteri; order Salmoniformes; family Salmonidae; genus Oncorhynchus; species Oncorhynchus tshawytscha. The sequence goes on from NC_056448.1 coordinate 3,082,589, forward strand.
GCAGATTTATTTTCTTACTTATGAATTAACTAGGCTACTTTTCAATTCGCATCACTTATTTTAGCAGGAGGGGGCTCAGCCGAGTTATTTTCTGACTTGGCAATTTTTTTTAATACAATTCGCTAGTTAATTTAAGTGGAAAAAGTATCCGGCTGAAAATGGTGTATAGTCGACAGTGGAAAGCAGGAAAATACAGGTTAAGCCCAAGATTAACTGCCTTTGTCGTCTGTGAAAGATGGTGTTGTGCAAGCCTTAAGACGCTTCAACCCAGGACCAACGACACAAGGGACCAGGAAGAGATGGAGGACAGACCGTTCCCCAGAGAGAACCTCTACAATACAGGTCCACCTAAATGGAAAGAACGGTTTGCGCTTTGGGGTTTCAGGCTTGCAAGCCAGTTAACCAAACCAAGGCTCCAAGGGTCCCTGATTGTATTAAGACTCCCTAAAGACTTGAGGTTTGAACACGAGAGTCAGTTAATCAAACCAAGAGCTGATAGATCCCTGATTATATCAAGACTAAGGATTCCCTATAGGTTAGGAGAAGTGTTTGGCTGAGGCTGAGTGAGTGTGTACTTGCAAATGACCTGAAGGTCAGGAATGAGCTACAGTTTAGGGGAAGTGTTTTTCTACACAGGCATGTCTATCTGTCCTTGTCTCTCTCTGCTCTGTGTGTGCGCGTGTAAATGACCCGAGGGTCAGGAAGTAGCTCTGTGACCCAGTAGAGATCCCCAAAACGACCGGCTCACTCCATTACTGCGGCTCAGGAGAATATTAGGGTTCTTGGCTCCGGTTGTGCTTGTAAACCCCTGCCCTCTCTTCCCTCCCTCTGTGCAATCATTCATAGAGCCTGTACGTCACCCGGACAGTGTGTGGAGGGGAGGACTGCGTCGTTTTAAAAACACTAGGGGAGATGTCTTGGCCCGAGAACCATTGTGAGATCATCGCAGCAGGGGTTAGGATCAGTACAAGATTCAAGAGTAACTGATCTGGTGCTGAAAGTGTTTTACAACTGGACTACTAGGTGTTCTGGGACTCATATAGTGTACATGTTCTATAACCCCTAAAATAAAAGATATCAGATCAATGCCAACACTGCAGGCATCCCAATCATTCATGTGTGTGTATTGACATTCTGTACACACACACGGAGAAAAGTTATGAGGATGATCCTTCTGTATGAAAATGACACACACACAGCTGTTTTTCAAAGCCCCAGTGTGCAGTCTGTGTTTCGTCAGTACCTTAAGCAGCTGTTTCCCAATTGCAGGGCTCATCTTCTCATCCACCATGAAGATGACGATACCCCTCTCATCCATCCCTCTCCTGCCAGCTCGACCGGACATCTGGATGTACTCACCAGACGTGATCTAACACAGAGACAGAGAGCACAGCACATAAATATTGTCACTAATAATAGTCACAGCTGTCAAAACACACATGCTTGCTCGCTCACAGACACACAAATAGCAGCCACGTCAATATTCACACATGCATGGACATCTTTTGCGTGGGAGAAGTAGTTCAGAAATGTGGAGCTAGTACCAATGACAGAAGGTCAACTATTTGGCCTAACCGTCATTAGAAATGTGTACGGAATCAGATTAATTTACTCAAATAAAGGCCAATTCTCTTTTAGATGTCAAATGCATTCCTCTGAAACAAAGCCAGAACAGTGAGTGGAGGTTTGTGGAGGATCCGCAAGTCAATATTAAGAAGGTGTTAAGTTTTGTACACACACACACAACCAGTCAAAAGTTCACATTCTCGTTCAAGGGATTCTTCAAAGTAGCCACCTTGTGCCTTGATAGCTTGGCAATCTCTCAACCAGCTTCCTGAGGTAGTCACCTGGAATGCATTTACATTAACAGGTGTGCTTTGTTAAAAGTGAATTAGTGGAATCGCTTTCCTTCTTAATGCGTTTGAGCCAATCAGTTGTCGGGGTGGTATACAGAAGACAGCCCTATTTGGTAAAAGACCAAGTCCGTATTATGGCAAGCAGAGCTCAAATTAGCCAAGAGAAACAACAGGCCATAATTACTTTAAGACATGAAGGTCAGTCAATGCAGAACATTTCAAGAACTTTTAAAATTTCTTCAAGTGCAGTTGCAAAAACCATCAAGCGGTATGATGAAACTGGCTCTCATGAGGACCGCCACAGGAAAGGAAGACCCATAGTTACCTCTGCGGCAGAGAATAGGTTCATTAGAGTTAACTGCACCTCAGAAATTGCAGCCCAAATAAATGCTTCACAGAGTTCAAGTAACACAAATCAACTGTCCAACTGACTGCGTGAATCATGGTCAAATTGTTGCAAAGAAACCACTACTTTTATTTTACCTTTATTTAACTAGGCAAGTCAGTTAAGAACAAATTCTTATTTTCAATGACGGCCTCGGAACAGTGTTCAGGGGCAGAACGACAGATTTGTACCTTGTCAGCTCGGGGGTTTGAACTTGCAACCTTCCGGTTACTAGTCCAACGCTCTAACCACTAGGCTACCCTGCCGCCCCATTAAAAAGGACACCAATAAGAAGAAGAGACTTGCTTGGGCCATGAAACATGAGCAATGGACATTAGACCGGTGGAAAACTTTGTTTGATGAGTCCAGATTTGAGATTTTTGGTTTCAACCACCGTGTCTTTGTGGGACGCAGAGTAGGTGAAGGGATGATATCCACATCTGTGGTTACCACCGTGAAGCATGGAGGTGGTGGTGTGATGGTGCTTTGCTGGTGACAGTCTGATTTATTTTAAATTCAAGACACACGTAACCAGCATGGCTACCACAGCAATACGCCATCCAATCTGGTTTGCGCTTAGCGTGACTATCATTTGTTTTTCAACAGGACAATGACCCAACACACCTCCAGGCTGCATAAGGGCTATTTGACCAAGAAGGATCACCTTCCAACAGGACAACAACCCACAGCAAAGACAACTCAGGAGTGGTGTCCTTGAGTGGCCCAGCCAGAGCCCAGACTTAAACCTGATCAAACATCTCTGGAGGGACTGAAAAATAGGTGCGCAGCATCACTCCCCATCCAACCTGACCTTGAGAGGATCTGCAGAGAAAAAAGTCCTGAGTCGGAATGCTTATGCAAATGTAATCGTTTTTTAAATTTGTATATCATTTTGCGGGGCATTGTGTGTACATTAAGGGGAAAAAATTATATATTTTAGAATAAGGCTGTAATGTAACAAAATGTGGAAAAAGGGGTCTGAATACTTTCCGAATGCATTGTGTGTGTGGTGTGTGTGTGTGATTATTATTTACCTGTTATGATGGTTATTTTATTTTCATTTTACCTTTAACTTAGTTCAGAATAAATTCTTATTTTCAATGACGGCCTAGGAACAGTGGGTTAACTGCCTTTTTCAGGGGCAGAACGACAGATTTGTACCTCATCAGGTCGGGGGATTTGATCGTGCAACCTTCCGGTTACTAGTCCGACGGTCGTCATCCATAACCGTAGGTTATACGGTAATTGTGCCAGCATAGTTGCAACATGCACTAACACCTCTTCAGAACATTAACATGGAGAAGAGCTGCAACGCCTTGATTTGCCACTTGGTTTATAAACCCCCTGCTTTACTAAAGCTGCCTGCCACACATGGCCCTGATTAAATCACCAAATTCCATTTGGTCTCGGACATAAACATTACTGGCTCTGCCACGAACGCGCTAATCCAAACAGTTCCTTTTATGCCTTTGTCAAGCAGATTCAATTCTAATCTCTTGGGAATTGTTGTTGCTCTACAACATTTGGTCCCAGGTTTAACACTGGCACGGGGCTAAACTCCCTCCTTACATCTCGGAGACACTCGCACACACCATGACAGAGCCAGAGGAGAGCTAAGAGGGGGCAGTCACCCCGTGAAGGGGCCCTGGATCTCTCCCTTTTGCTTCGTGATGGGAGGGATGGAGGGAGAGGAGGAAGGAAGGCCTTGACTGCATGCGTGGTGTTCTGGCATCAGTTCTCCCAGATGTTCCTCGTAAGCCTCTTGGACAACTGTTTCCTTTTTTCTCTCTCTATCCAGCGAGCAATCGCTCCCTCTCTCTCCCCATCCCAGAGCCAAAGGGGTAATAATCCAGCCCTTTTATTCCCAACAGCTTGATTCACGACCGGTCCTGTGACCCCCAGCTCCTCACATAAACAATACGTGGCTGTTTATCTTTGTCAGAGCTTCCCTGGCTCCCACCCCATGGCTTTATAAAAGGCGTCGCACAAACACGCAGCGGAAATGAGGAAGCCTCAAGATGAAAAGTTAAACAGAGAGAGCTCTGCACTACATCAAGTTAACCCTGGGTTCATCTGTCAGTCTGGTTGCAATATAGCAGGGATTACCCAGATTGAGACACATGTACTGTGTTTATCCAAACCTAATGATGGCTATTAATCATTCCAGGGAGTGATGAAACTAGGGCTGTGGCGGTAAGTACATTTTGTCAACCGGTGATTGTCAAGCAAATAACTGTCTCAAACACATTTAGCTTCCACGTATAGCCTACAAGCCACTGATGCAGAACTTTGAAACATCTACATTTTAAAAAGTCTAATCAATTAAATGCATCACAATAAATCCATTATTTTATTTTAGACAGGTCTAAAGAAACATGATATGAAGAAAATGTAGTCTACTTCAGAAGAACAGAATAGCATACTCTGCGTTGTCCTGATGTTAGGTACTGATCTGGCTATGGGCTACACTAATTTAGCAGACAAGATGTGCTTCGAATTCCGTGGCATTATATTATAGTATGAAGAATACAACTGAATATAGCTGAATAAAACAGGATATTTTCTCCAGAGTATTTGAGGGAGCACATGCAGCTATTCTGTGTGGAGCGTTTAATAAAATAAACAGGTTTTCCTATAGGCTTAATTTGGAGTTACTCCCGGCTGGGCACACCAAAGCACAACTCTTACATGGCTCTCTGTCACGTGATCGAGTCTCTCTCACAGGCTACAAGTGAAGACCGTCACATCTGGGATACAACTGCGCGCGTCCTTATCCAATTCCGAGGTGCATACTGAAGCTATTGGAAGAACTGTCCACATTTAATTTGTCAGCCAACAAGATGAGTTGGCCTAACGAACAGCAAAAGCACTAGCCTAGGTCAATCTATGATCCCCCATAGTACTCTATCCTGTGATTTGGCCACTTCAGTTGTGATACAAACGTTGGGCCATATGTCTTGATTCAAATACATTCAAAGGGTACAAGATGCGACTAACGATATGAAAAAAGTTGCATGAAAGGCATGAGCTCTACTTTGTTTTTTTTGCGCAGGCTGTACACACTTAATCAGTCTCGCATTCTCAATTTGACAAGCACTTGATAATGACTTGAATTTCCTGGTGGCAAATGTATCATTCACAAGTGATATGCTAATATTGTCACCCATCAGACTATTCTTGATTTAATCTGGTCTTTATATATATACACACTAAATAATATACAGTGTCTCAGACCACTTGACTTCTCCCACATTTTGTTACGTTAGCCTTATTCTATAATGCATTAATTCAAATCGTCAGCTATCTGCACACATTCACCCCATAATGACAAAGTGAAAACAGGTTTGTAGAAATGTTTGGAAATGTATTAAAAATGAAATATTTTATTTACATAAGTAATCGGACCCTTTGCAATGAGATTTGAAATTGAACTCAGGTGCATGTTGTTCCCATTGATCATCCTTGAGATGTTTTTACAACTTGAAGTCAATTGATTGGACATGATTTGGAAAGGCACACACCTGTCTATACAAGGTCCCACAGTTGACAGTGCATGTCAGAGCAAAAACCAAGCCATGACATGGTCAATAAAAATTGTCCGTACAGCTCCGAGACAGGATTGTGTTGAGGCACAGATCTGAGGAAGGGTACCAAAACATTTCCGTAGCATTGAAGGTCCCCAAGAACACAGTGGCCTCCATCATTCTTAAATGGAAGAAGTTTGGAACCCCCAAGACTCTTCCTAGAGCTGGCCAAACAACCAATCTCTGTGGAGATAGGAGAACCTTCCAGAAGGACAACCATCTCTGCAGCACCAATCAGGCCTTTATGGTAGAGTGACCAGACAGAAGCCACTCCTCAGTAAAAGGCACATGACAGCCCGCTTGGAGTTTGCCAAAAGGCATCTAAAGACTCTCAGAACCATGAGAAAAAGATTCTCTGGTTTGATGAAACCAAGATTGAACTCTTTGGCCTGAAGTAGAGGTCGACCGATTAATCGGAATGGCCGATTAATTAGGGCCGATTTCAAGATTTCATAACAAATCGGAAATTGTTTTTTTGGGGTGCCGATTTGCCATTTTTTTTTTACACCTTTATTTAATCTTTATTCAACTAGGCAAGTCAGTTACACATTCTTATTTTCAATGACGGCCTAGGAACGGTGGGTTAACTGCCTCGTTCAGGGGCAGAACGACAGATTTACCTTGTCAGGTCGGGGGATCCAATCTTGCAACCTTACAGTTAACTAGTCCAACGCAACAACGACCTGCCTCTCTCGTTGCACTCCACAAGGAGCCTGCCTGTTACGCAAATGCAGTAAGCCAATGTAAGTTGCTAGCTAGCATTAAACTTATCTTACAAAACACAATCAATCATAATCTTAACTACACATGGTTGATGATATAACTAGATATTATCTAGCGTGTCCTGTGTTGCATATTATTTGACTGAGCATACAAGTATCTGACCGAGCGGTGGTAGGCAGAAGCAGGCGCGTAAACGTTCATTCAAACAGCACTTTGCGAGCAGCTCTTAGCAATGCTTGAAGCACAGCGCTGTTTATGACTTCAAGCCTATAAACTCCTGAGATTCAAACAGCACTTGTGTGTTTTGCCAGCAGCTCTTCGTTGTGCGTCAAGCATTGCGCTGTTTATGACTTCAAACCTATCAACTCCCGAGACGAGGCTGGTGTGACCGAAGGGAAATGGCTAGCTAGTTAGCGCGCACTAATAGCGTTTCAAACGTCACTCGCTCTGAGCCTTGGGGTGGTTGTTTCCCTTGCTTTGCATGGGTAAAGCTGCTTCGATGTGGTGGCTGTTGTCGTTGTGTTGCTGGTTCGAGCCCAGGGAGGAGCGAGGAGAGGGACGGAAGCTATACTGTTACACTGGCAATACTAAAGTGCCTATAAGATCATCCAATAGTCAATGAAATACAAATGGTATAGAGGGAAATAGTCCTATAATTCCTATAATAACTACAACCTAAAACTTCTTACCTGGGAATATTGAAGACTCCTGTTAAAAGGAACCACCAGCTTTCATATGTTCTCATGTTCTGAGCAAGGAACTGAAACGTTAGCTTTCTTACATAGCACATATTGCACTTTTACTTTCTTCTCCATCACTTTGTTTTTGCATTATTTAAACCAAATTCAACATGTTTCATTATTTATTTGAGGCTAAATTGATTTTATTGATGTATAATTTAAATGTTTTAATAATTTTAAGTTAAAATAAGTGTTCATTCAGTATTGTTGTAATTGTCATTATTACAAATAAATGTATTTTATTATTATTAATTAATTTTATTAAATCGGCCGATTAATTGGTATTGGCTTTTTTTATTATCATAAATCGGTCGACCTCTACTAGCAACCTTGCGGTTACTGGCCCAACGCTCTAACCACTATGCTTCCTGTCGCCCCTGATTACCGTGACTAAACAGTCACTTGGAATTTGACTGCCATCATGACTCGTTACCGCTACACCGGCGGTCACAAGGTCACCGTAACAGCCCTAGATGAAACTGTGTAATGAATCAAATGCACCCATGAGTCAGTCAGTCACTAACATAATGATATGACCCGGTCTTTACTAATGTGACACAATCCCAGTCCTGGGTTTAGCCAGTCAAACAGGAGGGACTGAGACGTTGGGAGATCAACTGGACACTTCATTGACTGGAAGGGGAATACTAGGGGGTTATGCTACTCCATGAACTAAGATTATTAACAGGGACGTGCATCGTTCCCTTTCAAAACCATTTGATACCTATCTACATACATGGGCTCCGATACGATACAGGAACACTGCGTTTTAGTTTGAAACGATACAGTGTAATTCGGTTTGATTAGAACGAATTGATGAGATTCGGTTCGATATGATTCAACGCGCTAACATTTTCCATTCCACATTAAAAATCTGCTGTTGATGGAGATTATGAGTTGCCCCAATTAGCATGTAGGCTATAGCCAGATGAGTTGTCTCCCCGGCGGTAGCTACGGTTACTTTCATTCAGGTAAAACAATTTTCAACAGTGTATTTGATTCCAAAACATTACTTAGCAAAATACATTGGTTGTCACTCAACTAATAAAGCCTAATATTGCGCAAGTAATTTTACAAACATTTGTATGCTGAAGGAGTACAAGATACAGAATAGGCCAACCTCATTGGTCAGCGCAAGAAGCTGCTCACAGCGCGCAGTTTGACTGGGGATGTCCGGCATGAAAATGACTTGTAGATCAATGAGTGTCAACACAATTTCAATTACATGTTTAGTTCCACACGGAAGGTATTTTCGGAAGGTACAGTAATATGTGCAAAACATTTTAGTGAACCAGCGATTCTAACGTTTGAATCGATGGTTTGTGGTCCCGAGGACAGATGCACTCGTAACCCGGACCGATGTACATCGGTGAATCTTTACATCCCTAATGATAAAGTAGTAGCTAAGTAATTAACAGAAGGCTTTTTGTAAAGGAGTATTACCCAGCGGAAGTCTTTGCCATCAAACTTGCGTGCGTTGGTGAACAGGACAGTTCGGGCGGGCATGTTGATGCCCATGGCAAAGGTCTCTGTGGCGAACAAGGCCTGTGGAGAGAGAATAATATCACATTCAGCATACTTACTCCTATTGAAACACAAAGCAAGGCCTTCGGGTTATAGCCTTTTCACACGACAGAGCTGAGATGAGCAGAGCTGTACTGGCCTTGTTATGCATCCATAATAGTTGCTGGAACGACAATATCCGAGCCAGCACAGAATAGTGAGTGAAAACGGTTGGTATAATTCAATGAGAGATCCAGGTGAGCTGCAGACAGGCCTACCTTGAGAAGCCCCTCAGAGAACAGGATCTCGATGGTTTCCTTTAGGATGGGGAGGAGTCCTCCATGATGAATCCCTATACCTCTCTTCAATAGAGGCAGGACGTGCTCCACCTGGAAACACACAGCAAGAATAATCAGACGTTTGATTAACAACACATTTCTTGTCAACGGTAGCACAAAGATATGCCAAAGACAGCAGAACAAAGCCAAAGCTAGTCTACAATGGAAGTGAAGCCATACAACAATCAAGATCAAATGTATACAAAAGCTGCTCACAGTAGCATGAGGCAGCAATCCATCTTAAGGACAATAGAAAGAATGTGCCTGTCCTCCTCTGACCCTAGCAGAGCCGCGATCCCACATGGTCGTGACCGTTAACTGGCCTGCGGAGCCGGCTTTCATAGCAGCCTTCTCCTGACATCTGTACCGCTTTACAAAATAACGACCACCGCTGAGTCTAACGAAGCTGCACTACGAGAGACAACCGCACAGAAGAACAAATCCAATACAGCCTGAACTTACGGCATCAAGGGAACGAAAATACTGTGTGTGTGTGTGAAATCAAAGCAGAAGGAGCCACAAAGAATGTGTGGAAACTTTTACAGTGCCCTCTTAAAAAGCTACTTATATAGAACCTCAAAAATAAACTCACTATAAAGACACTAACAGCTTACAGACGGTAGGCAATTAAAGTCACAGTTATGAAAACTTAGGACACTAAAGAGGCCTTTCTACTGACTGAAAAACACCAAAAGAAAGATGCTCAGGGTCCCTGCTCATCTGCGTGAACGTGCCTTAGGCATGCTGCCCAGTCATGTGAAATCCATAGATCAGGGCCTAATGAATTTATTTCAATTGACTTAATTCCTTGTATGAACAAAACTCAGTAAAATAGTTGAAATTGTTGTGTTTATATTTTTCTGTATATTTTCAAATCAATCAATGAGAAGTACTCACCTGGGGCAGCTTCTTGTCATCGTCTGACAGACAGTCTATGGCATTGTTGAACACCTCCTCCACCAGCTTCTTCTCCTCATCTGGAAAAACAAACGGAACAGATTTACATATTCATTCACACATTTAATTAACAAATCAGACGTGTGTATTGTGCATTCTGCCACCTGACCGATAGAGGAGTCACTCAAAAGCTAAACGTTATCCTTCTGACAGAGCAGGGAGTGTGTTTTGTTCTGTCCGAGGCCAATGTTGAATACTTTGTAGAAATACAGAAAAGTATTCTCATGCTTGATATGGATTCAACGTCATTGGAAGACACTTCGACAAGTCGACAAGTCGTTTGTATGTGATAAGAGTACGTCTTAGCTTCTCAGCCATCATCCAACCACAATTCGATGGTGTAAAAGAAATCGATTGAGAAAGAGATGCGGAATTCAGCCCCATTCTGTGTGATTCATGCAGGCTTTGTAGGTGTGATGCAGATATGATTATCATTTCCATATATTCCACACCACAAAGACTAAGCCACAGGTGTCAAACTCATTCCAAGGAGGGCTGTGTCTGCACTTTCACACCTCCCTTGTACTTAATTGACCAACCAAGGACACTCATTTGTTGGAACTCCCCTCACCTGGTTGCCTAGGTGTTAATTGGACAGGAACTAAACAAGCAGACACTCTGCCCTCAATGGAAAGGGTTTGGTGTAAGCCAATGTGCATCAGAGTGTGCCTCTCCTCACCCTCCACCCAACTGCCTGTCACAGATGTAGGCCTAACTAGAGCTGACTCTCTAGTTGAGAAATGGTTCCTCAGGTTATTGCTAGAGGTCGACCCATTAATCACGGACGATTTCAAGTTTTCATAACCATCGGTAATCTGCATTTTTGGACGCCAATTATGTCCGATTACATTGTAACCCATGAGGAAACTGCAGGCTGACCACCTGTTACGCGAGTGCAGCGTCAAAAGGACCCTGTGGCTGCAAGGAGCCACGGTAAGTTGCTAGCCATCATTAAACTTATATTATAAAAAACAATCAATCTTCACATAATCACTAGTTAACTACACATGGTTGATGATATTATCTTCACATAATCACTAGTTAACTACACATGGTTGATGATATTACTAGGTTAACTAGCTTGTCCTGCGTTGCATATAATCAATGCGGTGCCTGTTAATTTATCATCGAATCACAGCCTAATTCAACTTCGCCAAACAGATGATGATTTAACAAAAGCGCATTCACAAAAAAAGTACATTCGTTGCACAAATGTACCTAACCATAAACATCAATGCCTTTCTTAAAATCAATACAGAAGTATATTCTTTTAAACCTGCTTATTTAGTTAAAAGAAATTCATGTTAGCAGGCAATTTTAACTAGGGAAATTGTGTCAATTCTCTTGCATTCATTGCACGCAGAGTTAGGGTATATGCAACAGTTTGGGCCGCCTGCCTCATTGCGAACTAATTTGCCAGAATTGTAAATAATTATGAGAACATTGAAGGTTGTACAATGTAAACAGCAATATTTAAACTTAGGGATGCCACCCGATCGACAAAATACGGAACGGTTCCGTATTTCACTGATAGTTTCCGTATTTGACCATATTAATGACCAAAGGCTTGTATTTCTGTGTGTTATTATAATTAAGTCTATGATTTGATATTTGAGAGCAGTCTGGCTGAGCGGTGGTAGGCAGCAGCAGGCTCGTAAACATTCATTCAAACAGCACTTTGCGAGCAGCTCTTAGCAATGCTTGAAGCACAGCGCTGTTTATGACTTCAAGCCTATAAACTCCTGAGATTAGGCTGGCAATACTATAGTGCCTAAAAGAACATCCAATAGTCAAATGTACATGAAATCCAAATGGTATAGAGAGAAATAGTTGATGCGTCATAATTCCTATAATAACTACAACTTAACTGGGAATATTGAACCACCAGCTTTCATATGTTCTCATGTTCTGAAACGTTAGCTTTTTTACATGGCATATTGCACTTTTACTTTCTTCTCCAACACTGTGTTTTTCCATTATTTGAACCAAATTGAACATGTTTCATTATTTATGAGACTAAATAGATTTTATGTATTATATTAAGTTCAAATAAAAGGGTTCATTGTTCATTCAGTATTGTTGTAACTGTCATTATTACAAAGATATATAAAAATTGTCCGATTAATCGGTATTGGCTTTTTTTGGTCCTCCAATAATCAGTATTGGCATTGAAAATTCATAATCGGTCGACCTCTAGTTATTGCTGTTAAGTGTCCATAGTAAGGCTGTGCCATGGTCCACTGCTTCCCGAGAAGGCCTACACTGCAGTGAGGACAGTCCCAGAGCAGCAGTAAAACCACATGGACAGAATGACAGAACGAGAGAGCAAGCAAACAAACCACAGCCTACGGGCAGGCCACTTGGCTTACGTCAGCTCTCTGGCACTGGGCCCAAATGTAAACCATTTAAATACACACACTTAGACCTACACATACACACACAAATGCATTTCCACACACACAAACTAGTTTCCATCACATGGAGACAAACTCATCTCAAGAGTAATATAATATACACACGGATACCGTTTTGGCTCAGAGATCTCATAACAGAAACAGTCACACGTTAAACTCTAAACACACAACTGCCATGCGACTACAGGCACAAGAGGTGCCCGAGTAGTGTGTAAAGTAGAGTGGTGTCAGCATGACAACACCAGCAATCCATAGTAACCAGGTCAGCACCAGAAAAGTATTCTAATTAATTATAAAGCCCATCTGTCTGATATACTATTTATATAACAGTGTGACTTCATCAGATAACCATTATATACTGAACAAAGATATAAACCGTGACATGTAAAGTGTTGGTCCCATGTTTCATGAGCTGAAATAAATGACCTCCGAAATGTTCCATACGCACAAAAAGCTTCTCACATTTTGTGCACAAATTTGCTGCCAAGATAATCCATCCACCTGACAGGTGTGGCATGTCAAGAAGCTGATTAAACAGCATGATCATTACACAGGTGCACCTTGTGCTGGGGGACAGTAAAAGAGCACTAAAATGTGCAGTTGCCAGAGAATTGAATGTTCATTTCTCTACCATAAGATGCGTCCAACCTTTTAGAGAACTTGGCAGTACGTCCAACCGGCCTCACAACCACAGACCACGTGTAAACACGCCAGCCCATACATTACATTAGCGGCGGTGATGTTGAAAGTGTTCTCCAGCGCCAAGTAAAACAACAGATGGCAACCTATGATTAAAAAAGCAAGCCATTTCATATTCAGGAAATGCAGGACTGATATTTTGATGTGCAACCTGGAGCGCTAGAGAATTTGACGACATCTTGGTGCATTTTGGGCTAAAGGCTATAATATGGATAAGGTCCTACTAAAACTTCACGGGTCTGACTACAGCCTACTCTGGTTGTAAAGTGGTGCTATGAACTCAATATTTAAAAAATTAAGTTAAAAATACATAATGTACTCACAGAAAGCTGTAAGTCCCCAAACTAAAACAATATTATTTGCTTTAAAAATGTACATTTTTTCCTACAATAGCATTTTGAGCAACAGTTATATGCTTGTGCGTCTCAGAATGCATCTCTACCACCTCCATGCGCGGGAGAGGGATTGAGAGTTTGCAGCAGACAGTGAAACAAGCACAGGCAGATACTTTCATAGCCTACGCAATATGTTGAGTCGTGCTATCATTGTTGACCAAATAACGGTTTTAGAACAATCTACTGGAATATTGTGTCACAAAAATCACAGAAAGTTAGACGGGTAAGAGGAAGGCTGCGTCGGTAATTTTCGGGTTTATCGTCGAAGTTCTAGTCAAGCGGCCCGAGCCAGTGTCACACGGATGCCTTGCATGCAGAGTAAGCCATGCAGGCACCATAAGCCGCGTAAGTAAGCCATGACCGACAGTTCCATAAACACAGCCTAGAAACAAATATGTCATAAAAGATTAAAGCCCAGTCAGTTCATTAATTAAAAGAGAGCGATGGAGAGAGAGAGGCAGAAGGGGGAGCGGAATGTGGCTCCAATTAGGCTACTACCACCCTCTTACACCACAGAGACATAATATAGCTAGCCTAAACCTGAAGACAGGCCAGCAGCTGTTTCTATAAAGACTACTAATACGAAACTACGTCTTATCCCACAACAGTGCTGCAGCTTATTAAAAAAATAAATTAAACGCTCATCTATTAAGTAATGTGATAAACAGGCATTAGGTTCAGAAGAGACGGAAAACAGAAGAATTTGACTTTCCATCATATAGGCACGTCACTCAAGCGAGAGCACCAGCACCGCCTAGATAGGTCTTGAGGAATTCTTCGGAAAATCCTCAGTATAAACCACACCTCGTATAGTCAGATTGTTTGTTTGTGTAAGTAGAACATCTTACACCAGATGTGTCAGTGTGTTGCAAAGCAAAAACAAACCAAGCGAGCGAGAAACGCACAACGTCAAAATATTTGCTTGGGAACTGGAGGACATGCTCAAGTCTACTCCATTACAAACAGAATCCTCCTGTGGTCAGGATGGGGGTGGGGGGGGTAGAAACCTCTGTTGCTCCAGCCAAGCCAAGAGAAATCTGCTCCATCTTTATCAATACACTGTCGTCTCTCCTCCCTCCAGAGACCGACCGGGCAGATGAGAAAGTACAACACCCATATTCATATCAACTCGATGAGAGACCGTTCACATCATGCCCAGTGGAAAGAGAGCATTTGGCGTTCTTGGATGTTATAACTGACTTCATCGAAATCGCACACAAAAGCGTGACGATTCGCCAGCTACGCAGGGCGGACTCTGACACGCGCGTTCTTCACAGTTAGGCCTAACCAAATTAGATCTGCAGCCCAGATTCATCCTGCTGCTCAGGGTCATCTTGCAACAAATCAGCACAGGCTGCATAACCTACTGGCAAAGAGTGTGTAGTCAAGTATTGGGGGCAAATCCATGGCAGCGTCTGAAGAGACACCCTATTCCCTATATAATGCACTACTTTCAGTGGCGATGACTCAAATGGCACTATATAGGTAATAGGGTGCTGTATTCCCTATATAATGCACTACTTTCAGTGGCGATGACTCAAATGGCACTATATAGGTAATAGGGTGCTGTATTCCCTATATAATGCACTACTTTCAGTGGCGATGACTCAAATGGCACTATATAGGTAATAGGGTGCTGTATTCCCTATATAATGCACTACTTTCAGTGGCGATGACTCAAATGGCACTATATAGGTAATAGGGTGCTGTATTCCCTATATAATGCACTACTTTCAGTGGCGATGACTCAAATGGCACTATATAGGTAATGGGGTGCTGTATTCCCTATATAATGCACTACTTTCAGTGGCGATGACTCAAATGGCACTATATAGGTAATAGGGTGCTGTATTCCCTATATAATGCACTACTTTCAGTGGCGATGACTCAAATGGCACTATATAGGTAATGGGGTGCTGTATTCCCTATATAATGCACTACTTTCAGTGGCGATGACTCAAATGGCACTATATAGGTAATGGGGTGCTGTATTGACGGATGCCATGCATTTCTGAGTGGTATGTGCGTTCACATCAGCGGATTTAGTTAGTATCATCAGTCAACCCCCCCCCCCAAAGAGAGAGAGAACAGTGAGATGTGTACAGTTAATAGAAATCATAATATTGAATGACTTGAGTGATGCCGATGATTAAAAACACCCCTAGCAAACTTCATGACTTATACCTGCCCCACCTTTCGAGGGAGTACATGATTGACTTCATTCGGCACCAAACAGAAGGGAGGGGGGAAGACACACTACCTGAACTTCTCCAATTAAGGAACACCCTTTTCCGTTGAAAAGCGCTTTGCTACGGTGTGCCCTAATGAATTTCCATTGGGGCACGGTGTTACCCACATCACTCATTGAAGGAGTAGCTACCGCTATTGAAGTCGAGCTTGGACACCTGCAGGGCGTATCGTTAGGCTATTAAACTGTATATTATTATGGGGATAACTATACCTGTGTTGAAGTCGAGCTTGGACACCTGCAGGGCGTAGGCCTCACACTCCTTCTTACTGAAGCTGAAGATGATGACCGGCTGGAAGTTCCGCTCCATGATCATTTTAACAATCTTAAACACGTTGGACAGCCCTAAAGAGAAACACAACCACCTTGAAACCCTCATTTAGATGACACTGAATCCCCTGACAAAACTACTCCCACAAATACTTCCGCCATTCTAAAATAACATAATGGTTTATCGGTCTTAGTCACACACACCTCGGGTCCCTCCTTTGCGCCCCTTGGGGTCCCATTTGCCCCCTCCGCTGCTGCCTCCAGAGTCACCAGTGTCTCTCAGCACCTGCATGGCCGTGTTGAAGTTGTCCTCCCTGAACTCTCCCTGGAGGAGACAAGCAAAGGATCAACAGCCAACTTTAACCCGACAGACAGTACACCAGGCAGACAAACTGGCCCCATTTCACATTCTGCAACAAGCTGACTAAGATCGAACCACAACTCAGGTGGATCTCGTGTGGTGAAGGATAACAATTATTTACAGCATGTTTTATTCCCTGTACCCTTGGTAGTGAGATTGTTGTGTGTTCAGTACCTAATGAGAGTCAACTCTTGTTGAAAGTGTGGAATATGTCAGTGATGCGGGATGCATTCTAATCACAAATCGTGCGTGGGAATCTTCGGATATTATGCACCTGGCCCCATTGTTCAGGAAACAACACATCGAGCTATTCCTGGAGGTGTGACTGGTCCGCACTCTAAGCTACTAATTGTATGTTTAACCTAATACCTAACAGCATGTTTAGTCACTGACCGACATTGTACACCAAAGCCAAATAATGAAGTGAGAGGAGTTCTGTTTGTTTCCCGGCACAGAAAGGCATTCTGGGCTGAGTTTCCAATAAGCATGGTAGCACTAAGATGATTTAAATTCTACTGAAACTAAATTGACTAAAGATTATCTTAGTGCAATGATGCTTTTGGGAAACCCAGCCCTGCTCAACACAGCACTAGATTATCTTTATGGCTACATCAATTCAATTATTGTACAAGGAACTGAAGTATATTTCCACTGACAGGCTGTGCATTATCTCTCTGTGTGTGTGTGTGTGTGTGTGTGTAGTAAATGCAGAATGTCATGTATTTTTGTCCGAG
Source organism: Oncorhynchus tshawytscha (assembly GCF_018296145.1). Lineage (NCBI taxonomy): Eukaryota > Metazoa > Chordata > Actinopteri > Salmoniformes > Salmonidae > Oncorhynchus > Oncorhynchus tshawytscha. The sequence continues at coordinate 3,099,796 of NC_056448.1, forward strand.
GAAACCTCGAGCTGTGTGCGTTTCCTTACGTTCTCATCCACCACAAGGTGAAGTCCGTCGCCACCTGCTGGGAAGATGTAGTGCTGCAGGGGTGTGGGCCGGAAGTCAGTGTACACCACGTGACAGGGCTGCATGGGGACAGGTGGAAGTCAACAACATGAGCACCTAACGACAATCCCTGAAATTCTTTCAAACGATTTCATTAAAACAATTACGCTTGATGCATGTCTATACAGTTAACACAAACACGCTTAAGAGACAAGAACAAGTCAGTTGTATGAGCACCTGATGCTTGATACACAAGCAAGCAGACAAGGGATATTTTTGGCTGTGTTTTCTCAGCCTTCGAAATGGAGAGGCCGGTGTTGTGGCCCTGCCTTTCTGCAGACTGAGGTTTATCTGGCAATGGAAGGAGACTGGACAGCCAAGGGGACAGCAGCTGAATACTAGACAGGGCAGAGGTAAGGGAAATGCCTTGTAGGGTCCCAACCAGGTCTTGACGAACCTTTGGACCTTTTAACGGTCACCCCGCCACCTTGGCCCAAGCGATTCAAACCTCTTGACGAGATCTCTAGTTGTTGGGTTAAGGTCACTCCGTGGTAGCCTACACACATCGATAAAAGTAAATACATTTATTTTGTCTTTACCTGTCTGTGGAGGTGGCAGATCCATTCAGCGAACTGCTTGGCGTTTGGGATGGTGGCGGACAGGAAGACATAGTGGACGTTGTCAGGAAGCAGGATGATGGTCTCCTCCCACACCACGCCACGCTCGGCATCTCTCATGTAATGGATCTCATCGAAGATGACCCAGGCCACCTCTCTCATGACCTCTGACCCCCGGTACAACATGCTCCTCAGGATCTGAAACACAGAAACAAATGAAATGTCAACATAATCAATCATTTTCAAACTAGACAGACTAGTAACACTAGAGAAAAATGTAAGTACAACTTAGTCATTTTCTAGCTCAGCCTAAAGACACAGTGGAGATTGTTGGCGAGAATAATGTCATTATAATGGGAAGCTGTAATGGCATACTTCAGTAGTCATGATGAGGCAGGAGGCGGTGGGGTTGATGGTGACATCACCGGTCATCAGGCCAACATCCTGGAACTCTTCGTACATCTCTCTGTACTTCTGGTTACTCAGGGCTTTGATGGGGCTGGTGAAGATGACCCTCTGCTTCTCCCTCAGAGCTAGAGCTATGGCATACCTGGATGAGGAAGGGAGAGGGCGGGAAAGTGAGGAAGAGGCTTTTTCTGGTGGGGGCAAAGCCAACGGCGCAAAGATTTTAGAGGTCCTCCCATTGGCTGCGATGACAATTTAGCTGTTTTAAGGCTAATTTCCTGCAATTCTACACATTTTGCAATTGCTTATGCTATTATAAGCGGAACATTTGAACAAAATAATTGCGGGGCCATGACAAAAATACTCCTGAATGCATAATGTTGATTCTCCCTGACTTTAAAATTGTATTTAGTGATTGTCAATTCTCAAAGATATTCTTACAAAAATTCATACTTAATATCTTGTTTTAGTTGTTAAAGTTCATACTGAAAATACCGTTTTGGATCGGAAAATGTTCTTAAAAACTCCAGTATTTCACTCATCAAATGCGCAAAACATCTGAACACACTCGTACTCTTTTCCCACCATCTTGCTAACCTGATACATACTGTGCTGCACAGTACATTACAGCTCGGCTTAGTTCGGCCAAACTCAGTAGTGTTAAACCTCGGGGCGGCAGGGTAACCTAGTGGTTAGAGCGTTGGACTAGTAACCGGAAGGTTGCAAGTTCAAATCCCCGAGCTGAACAGGCAGTTAACCCACTGTTCCTAGGCCGTCATTGAAAATAAGAATTTGTTCTTAACTGACTTGCCTAGTTAAATAAAGGTTAAAAAAAGAAAAAAGGGTATCAGCTTATCAAACTCACTCTGCACAGACAGTCTTTCCTGCAGAGGTGTGGGCAGACACAAGCACTGACTGGTTGTTGTCGATACACAGAATGGCCTCACGTTGGAAGGGATCCAGAACGAAGGGGTACTCCTGCAGAAAGACATCAGTTTGATGTTAGCAGGAACACAGATGGGTGGACTGGAGTCATTTGACAATGTCAAAGGCCATGAGTTTCAGACTGCGCTCTCAAAGCATCCCAATCCAATCAGTGGACTGATGTACCGTTACAGTACCTTGGCTGCTTTACCCACACGAGGCTTAAGCTGTTTGTACTCCTCATTGGCTGGTAGGGCCACCTGTCAAGGTAAAGAAAGCAGATTTTCAGTAAAGGGAACCAAGTTGTAATATTGAGATATAGGCCTACCTAGGTTGCATAAATACATTTTTTTAAATGAAGTCATTAAATTCGTATTTCAAAAGTCCTGTGAGCGCTCTTACCTCGTGGTTGCATCCTTCCACTGTCTCAACCGGCTCCACCCTCACCTTGGGCATGCAGTCGGCAAGACTGAAAAAGCGAGTTTCACATTCATCAGTATTCAATCCATTAACCAACCATGATAATAATTCACATTTCTTTGCAGATCATATAGTCATGAAGCTAATTGTGTCTATAACACCACACAATAACACTAATCTTGCCTCGCCATATTGTTCTTTTTTCCCCTAAGGTGTGCGGCAGTCGGTAGAGATGAAAGATAGCGAGTGTGCAGAAATAGCAGTGGGCTGAATTAGAACCCGTGCTGCAGGGGTAGCTATATCGAATCTGGAGGTAGCCATTGATCATGACTCCGTTCCATTACACATAAGATCAATGGACGGACAAAGGCGTCTTCTGTAGGGGGGTTGGGGTTTGTTAACACGCATCGCTTACGATAAGGTTTTGGAAGCGTACGGGTCTTATCTTATTGAGAAGGAAAAAAAGTTAAATTAACACACATTGGTAGGGTTGGGGTTTGTTAACACGCATCGCTTGCGATAAGGTTTTGGAAGCGTAAGGGTCTTATCTTATTGAGAAGGAAAAAAAGTTAAATTAACACACGTTGGTAGGGTTGGGGTTTCATGTCATAGCACTATTTTACAGAAAACAGACAAAAGATAGAGTAGACTACATTTGCTAATTAGCTGTGTGTCCAAACACCTGTGTAAACAGAATTGATTAACGGCTCATGGTGAAATCATAATGGCATACAGGAACTCAAGTCCTTTTGTTCACCTGACCTAGAATTCCTACCAATCAAATGCCGACCGCATTATCTCCCAAGAGACTTCTCTTCGATTTTAGTCACAGCCGTGTATAACCACCCCCCAAACAGATACCACGACGGCCCTAAAATAACTTAACTGGACTACTTAAACTGAAAACCATATATCCTGAGGCTGCATTTATTGTAACTGGGGATTTTAACATTGACATATACGCTGACTCTGCATTTATTAGGAAGTGCATTGGAGATTTTGTACCCACTGTGACAATTAAAACCTTCCCTAACCAGAAACCGTGGATTGATGGCAGCATTCAAGCAAAACTGAAAGCGCGAACCACCGCATTAAATCATGGCCTGAGGACTGGAAACATGACCGAATACAAACAGTGTAGCTATTCCCTCCGCAAGGCAATCAAACAAGCAAAGCGTCAGAAGAGACAAAGTAGAGTTGCATTTCAACATCTTAAACACGAGATGTATGTGGCAGGGTCTACAGACAATCACGGATTACAAAAAGAAAACCAGGCCCGTCGACCTCTTGCTCCCAGACAAATTAAACAACTTCTTTGTGCGCTTTGAGGACAATATAGTGCCAATGACACAGCCTGCTACCAAATACTGTGGGCTCTCCTCCTTCGTGGCCGATGTGAGACGGCATCCCTAGCCGCGTCCTCAAGAGCATGCGCAACCAGCTGGCTGGTGTGTTTACGGACAGATTCAATCTCTCCCTATCCCAGTCTGCTGTCCCCAAATGCTTCAAGAGGGCCACCATTGTTCCTTTTCCCAAGAAAGCAAAGTTAACTTAACTAAATGACTAATCCCCCATAGCACTCACTTCTGTCATCATGAAGTGCTTTGAGAGACTAGCCAAGGATCATATCGCCTCCACCTTACCTGATACCCTAGATCCACTCCAATTTGCTTACCACAATCGCCATCACACTGCCCTTTCCCATCTGGACAAGAGGAATACCTACGCAATAATTCTGTTCATTGACTACAGCTCAGCATTCAACACCATAGTACCCTCCAAGCTCATCATTAAGCTTGAGACCTTGGGCCTCAACCCCGACCTTTGCAATTGGGTCTTGGACATTGACGGGCCACCCCCAGGTGGTGAAGGTAGGAAACAACATCTCCACCCCGCTGATTCTCAACACTGGGGACCCACAAGGGTACGTTCTCAGTCCTCTCCTGTACTCCCTGTTCACCTATGACTGCGTGGCCATGCATGCCTCCAACTCAATCATCAAGTTTGCAGACAACACTACAATGGTAGGCTTGATTACCAACAACGTCGAGACAGCCTACAGGGAGGAGGTGAGGGCCCTCGGAGTGTGGTGTCAGGAAAACAACCTCTCACTCAACAAAAGAGATGATCGTGGACTTCAGGAAACAGCAGAGGGTGCACCCCCCTATCCACATCGACAGGACAGTAGTGGAGAGGGTTTTAAATTCTGTAGCGTACACATCACGGACAAACTGAAATAGTCCACCCACACAGACAGTGTGGTGAATAAGGCGCAACAGTGTCTCTTCAACCTCAGGAGGCTGAAGAAATTTGGCTTGTCACCTAAAACCCTCACAAACTTTTAGATGCACAATCAAGAGCATCCTGTCGGGGTGTATCACGGCCTGGTACGGCAACGGCACTGTCTTCAACCGCAAGGCACTCCAGAGGGTAGTGCGGTCTGCGCAACACATCACCGAGGGCAAACTACCTGCCCTCCAGGACACGTACAGCACTTGATGTCACAGGAAGGCCAAAAAGATCATCAAGGACAACCACCACCCGAGCCACTGCCTGTTCACCCCGCTATCATCCAGAAGGCGAGGTCAGTACAGGTGCATCAAAGCTGGGATCGAGAGACTGAAAAACAGCTTCAATCTTTAGGTCATCACTAACATAGAGGCTGCTGCCAACATACAGACCCAAATCACTGGCCACTTTAATAAAGGGATTCAATAAAGTTATCACTAGTCACTTTAATAGTGATTACATATGAGATGAGTAATGTAGGATATGTATATACTGTATTTTATACCATATATTGCATCTTGCGATGGCATCGGTGCCGCACGGCCATCGCGCATCCATATATATATATACATACATATTCTTATTCCATCCCCTTACAATGTGTGTATAAGGTAGTCAATGTGAATTTGTTATATTACTGGTTAGATATTACTGCACTGTCGGAACTAGAAGTACAAGCATTTTGCTACATTCACATTAACATCTGCTAACCATGTGTACGTGACCATGTGTGCTAACCATGTGTACGTACACCACAAAGCGTGTTGTCACCAAAAAATAAGGTCGGTTGCAACTGTTAAAACCCTTGAATTGTTAGATACTACTCCGCTGTTGGAGCGATGAACACAAGCATTTCGCTACACCCGCAATAACATCTGCTAGAAATGTGTATGTGATCAATAAAATGTTATTTGATCAGGTTACAGTAAGTGCGTATTTTGCATTTGTGAATTTTTTTTTTAAGTGACATGAAAGGTATTTATATTTCAAGAACCGTACCATTTAAACAGAACAGTAAGGTCCTTGGACGAAGGAGTAAAGTTAGGCTCCATTAGCCCAATATTGGGCACATACAATATTGGGCTAAGACCACCCCAGCCCAAAAATCTAGCCTTGTTCAAAGTCAATCTTACTTGATCTCCTCTGTAGAAAGAGTCTCCAGCTTGGACCTCTTCCCAAACACCACCTCATCTGTCCCGTTGTCGTCTGCTTCCCGCTTACTCTTGGCTGCATAGAACTCAGCCTTTCCTCCTTTGCCATTTTTACTGGTCGATTTCCTAATGGAGGGGAATATTTTACAGAATGTTACTTTAAGACAGAAACAAGTAGACTTTCTGCAGCCTATGTTGGTAGGTGTTATTCCTCAGCAATTTCTGGCTGATATTTGAATATTTAAACTCTAGCTAAGGAACATAGACCTGCCAATCAAAATGATCAGATATGAAATCCAGGACAATACCACCACTTAAAAAAATATTCAAATAGCTAATCACTACATATGACTATGGAGAGTATGGCGGGCCAGATAAAATAAAAAGTTGACACACTGGACTGCATCCTACATAAGTAACATAGTTCACATTTTCAACAAATAAAATGTTGAGAGAGCTTATTCTCATTAGCTAGGTAGTAAACACACAACAATCTAACTACCAAGGGTCTGGGATGAAACCATCACAATGCCGGTGTAAACGTGGGCAATGTGCTGTAGATAGCTAGATACTGTAGCATTAGCATTGAGGTCTAACGTTAGCCCTGATGCCCCATGCGCGCGTTCTCATTTGATAGTTGTCCATGTCACTACTTGAACGAAACATCTCCCTAACTGAGTTAAACCCCATAGCATACGTACCCCTTTTCAGGTACCGCTAGTTTCCTTTTAGTTGAAGTTGTTTGTTCTTCATCAAACACGCTGAACAAATCGTCACCAAAGGCATCCGCCATGATTGCAAGAGGAAAGCACACAAATCCCACAATGCAAATGCATCAGCAATATCACTTCCTGTACAGCATCCGGAAACGATCAAGTCATAACACGGGAAAAATATTTTTGACTCGTTTTACTATTCATAAAACTAGCCACAGCATTGTCAAAGACAGTACAGTATGAGGATAGGATAAAACTGCTTCTCCAACAAAAATCCCCTTTCACACTTGTCGGTCATCGGGTGTCTCACGCCGAGCTGCGCATGTGCAAACGGTCAAATTAAAGGCACTCCTTCGATATAATGTTGTTTTTGACGATAATGAAAACGTGTCACTTTGTCACTCTCGCAAGATTTGAGTAATAACATGTTCAGCTATTTAATACATTGGCTTATATCTAGGTTGTACCTTTAGATTTCGAGAAAATGAACAACTCAGGAACAATTTGTGCTTCTCTCATTGACTTCTCAAACCCCGGTCTGATCTGTTTGTCTGTTTCGCAAGCTTTCCCAAAAGTCTCGCTATGTGCGCATCTGGTTTTCTTTTTCTTCTATTGTATAACTGCAGTCCGCAAACCAATGTTAAAAGTGTATGCCGCCACCTACTGTGTTGGAGTGCGTGGTCATTCACTGTTTACAACATTTCTAAATCCTCCTACCTAACTCAGTACTTCTGAGAAAATAAAAAACAGTCCTAATAACTTGTAATAGACCCTTCCCCATCCCCAAAATCCCTTCCAACCCTCCCCAACCCAACTCAACCTCAATGACCCTACACTTCAATCGTTCCATCTCTTCAGCATACTTACAACAATATAACAACACATGCTCTACCGTTTCATCGACCATACACTCCATACACAAACCATTCACATGGCTTGCCAACCAGATGTAATAATGAGTTCAATGTACAATATTCTAAGCGCAATTGAGCAAACACCACCTCTTCCTTCCTAATCTGACCTTTGAATCTTTGTCCACCAACCTTTCCTTGGAGGGCATATGAATGCCGGCCCTTGTGCTCGGAGTCCCATCTCTTCTGCCGCACATCTATCAAAATGGCTCCGATCTTACATTTGGCCTCACCTCTACCCAGTGGAATATTAATATTAATCATATCTCGTTTCAAAGCTCTTTTGGCTAACTGGTCTACAATTTCATTCCCTTCCACGCCTGAAAGTGAAGAAGAAGAAGAAGAATCTCACTACTACACCCATTCTCTCAATTCTCCATAATAACATGAATACCTCCAATAGAAGGTCATTCCTATTAGATTTACCAGATGACAAACTATTCAATACAGACAGAGAATCTGAGCATACTATAATTCTAACAGGTTGTGCATCCTCCGCCCACTGGAGGGCAACTATTATTGCCAACAGTTCAACCGAGTATACTGACAGTTCATCTATTAGTCTTCTACATATCTGTACATCAAATTCAGGAACGTATATGCCTGCTCCTGTGCGCCCACTATCTGGGTATCTTGGATCCATCTGTGAAAAGCGGGGGAAAAAAGCATAACAACTTCTACCAATGTAATTGTCAACCAGTTTCCCTTTATCACTGACTTCTGACCAATCTTTCCTTTTCTCTATCAAGGTTAGATCAACAACAGGATCTGGGAGTAACCACGGAGGAACATCCCCTATCAACACAGAAGGGCCGTCCTCTAACTCCCTCAAACCACTCTCATCAGCAAGCTTTGCAACTGTCCAACCAAAACCCCTGCCTTGTCTACTAGTATATTCCCAATAGTCATCTAGAACAGTAGCAGTGGGATGCTCAACCTCACAGCTTTTCAATCTAACCCAACAAGCTAATGACAATGTTTTAAACCGTATATCCAAAAGCATCTCACCTGCCTCCACTAGTAAGGCACATACAGATTTAGATTTAAATACACCAATACATATCCTTATTTATATTTTTTATTTAACCTTTAATTAACAAGGCAAGTTAGTTAAGAATAAATTCTTATTTACAATGACAGCCTACCCCGGGCAAACCCTAACCCGGACGAATCTGGGCAAATTGTGTGCCACCCTATTGGACTCCCAATCACAGCTGGTTGTGATACAGCCTGGAATCAAACCAGGGTCTGTAGTGACGCCTCTAGCACTGAGATGCAGTGCCTTAGACCAGATGTTTTTTATATACTGGATTTTGTACAGCTTTTGTTCCATAAACTATACACCCATAATCAATTGTCATCCTGACAGGAGCTCTATAAATATCTATCAACGATTGTTTGTCAGCACCGCATTCATAACCAGAGACCGAGCGCAGACAGCGTATTAGGAAAGTATTCACACCCCTTGACTTTTTCCACACTTTGTTACGTTACAGCCTTGTCCTAAAATGGATTAAATCATTTTTCCCCCTCATCAATCTACAGTCATGGCCAGAAGATTTGAGAATGACACAAATATTAATTTTCACAAAGTCTGCTGCCTCAGTTTGTATGATGGCAATTTGCAAATACTCCAGAAAGATATGCATTTCAGCCCTGCCACAAAAGGACCAGCTGACATCATGTCAGTGATTCTCTCGTTAACACAGGTGTGAGTGTTGACGAGGACAAGGCTGGAGATCACTCTGTCATGCTGATTGAGTTTGAATAACAAGGGGCCTCCCGGGTGGCCAGAGACTCTGGGTTTGAGCCCAGGATCTGCCGCGACCGGGAGGTCCGGGGGGCATCGCACAATTGGCATAGCGTCGTCCGGGTTAGGGAGGGCTTGGCCGATAGGGATATCCTTGTCTCATCGCGCACCAGTAACCCCTGTGGCGGACCGGGCGCAGTGCGCGCTAACCAAGGTTGCCAGGTGCACGGTGTTTCGTCCGACACATTGGTGCGGCTTGCTTCCAGGTTGGATGCGCGCTGTGTTAAGAAGCAGTGTGGCTTGGTTGGGTTATGTATCGGAGGACGCATGACTTTCAACCTTCGTCTCTCCCGAGCCCGTACAGGAGTTGTAGCGATGAGACAAGATAGTAGCTACTAAACAATTGGATACCAGGAAATTGGGGAGAAAAAAGGGGGTAAAAAAAAAAGAGTTTGAATAACAGACCCGGAAGCTTCAAAAGGAGGGTGGTGCTTGGAATCATCGTTGTTCCTCTGTCAACCATGGTTACCTGCAAGAAAACACGTGCGGTCATCATTGCTTTGCACAAAAAGGGCTTCACAGCCAAGGATATTGAGACCCCTTCCCTTTTTCCACATCTGGTTACGTTACAGCCTTATTCTAAAATGGATTTGATACATTTTTGCCAAGGTGTGGGTCCGACAGTGTCGTGGAAATACTTCTTAAAAATATCTCTTAAGACACCAGAGCTTGTGAGTTCAATAATAGACTTTATTACAAAGTAATAAGCCGAGCCGGTCCATGGAGCAACTGCCGGTCCCAGACTCAGAGATCTCTTTATATACAGTTTCAGTCTGACACAACATACACAGTCACTCCTCTTTATGTATATGATTCTCATCTTTTGGTATTCTGCCACTATTGTTTCCTAATCTTACTTCTAGTCTGTCTACGACCATCTTTACTTTGTTTTGCCTCCCCTTCTTGGCATATACTTCAGGGCATGGATTATATTGGTGGCGTAACCATAGCAATGATACAAAAAAATAATACAGACATTCATTCATAATGCAGGTGCATGTCCAAAGACACCCACAGGACTAGACAACGCCCTCCATCAAGCCCACAATGGCCCAGACACACACACACAATGGCCTCCTCCCAAGCCCACATTGATTGTACTCAACACTCTGAGACAAAACAACACATGCACCAGAAAATCCCCCATAATAGCTAAAGTGGTCTTGGTCAGGACCCAGGCCCCACCAGAGCTTGAGACGTTCACTATGATCTCCTGAAGAACACACACAACACCATGGGTTACGTATTGGTTCCTGAACTAGATCATGGATCAGTTCTGAATTATTTACAGCAGTGTACAATAGGATAGCACAATGATTGAGTATCGGAAATAACAAGGCATTTCTACATTTACCAGATGCTCTTTATCCAGAGCAACATTACAGAAGCAATTAGGGTTAAGTAACTTGCTCAAGGGCACATTGACAGATTTTTCACCTAGTTGGCTCAGGGATTCAAACCAGCAACCTTTTGGTTACTAGCCCAACACTCTTAACAGCTAGGCTACCTGCCTCTCATTTCCATAGTGTTTTCAGAGACAAATCAGTTACTTGGCTATCTGACCCTGAGACCCAATGCGGCAGGTACTATAACAAGGCCCCTCATACCCAGAAATCTCACCCCTGTCTGTCATAGTACCCCATCTCACCTGGTGCTGCATCTTCTTCCCTCCTTTCAGAGTGACGTTGATGTTGACCTCAGATTGGTTTATGTCTCCCTACTCAGGTTCATTCAGACTGGTAGCTCGACACTCGTCCAAGGACCAGGCAGCTGTGTTTACAGTGCCCCCTGCTGGAGTTTGGAAGGTACTGGGGTTTATTTCTCTAGTGCAGTGATGAACTGAGATACTGCTATGAAGGAAAAAAAGTGAAACAACAATTGCCCACATTACCCTGTCTCTATTTTAGATTGTGCTGTCCACAAACATAGCGGAAACTGAAGTCACCATACCTGATGTTGTGTGAAAACAAGTACCATGAGAGCAGTCAGATGAGTTCCCTGGTGGAGACGTTTGTCATCAAGGCCAGCGCCCTCCAGAGCCAAGACAGGGCAGGACACGTACGGAACGGGCTCTGCTTCCGCCTCTAACCCAAGTCCAGGTCAGGTTCTCTCTGTGAACCACAGAACAAGTTACCCTCTACAGCCTTATTGAAGTCAGCACCTCCACAAGTAACAACCTGATTGTGGATGTTCCTTCTAACAGGCTTCTGGCCTTCATGGATTTCACCAGAGATACTGAGGGTTCACTGGAGGATCTGTGACTTCATATCGTGTGAGTACGGCTCCCCATAGGAGTTCCTGTGCAGAGCCCTGGATGCGCCCCAGCCCCAGACAGTGAGTAACGCTGCATGCCTGTTCCAGGGGATTGGGGCGTGCATACCGGAGGGTCATGCCCTTAGCCCTCTGCGTTGCCACCCTGCCCCTAAATGACAAGATGCTCATCTTCGGCACCATCTTGGGCTGCCTGGAACCAATTGTAAGTTATGTCCATCAACGGTGACATAAATTATGTCTGAATTGCAAAATGAGCAGTTATATGTTGTTACTTTCTCTGCAATACTGTGATATTTATAAAAAAAATATGAAATAGTGTGTTGGAACTCATATCGGTAAAAACTGTATAGCTCTGAGTTTAAAAGGTGCTCTTTGAATAGGGTAGTCTCCAGTATATTCTCCATACTGAATGTAATTGTATATTCCAGGCGACTATAGAGGCAGCTATCTCGGAGAAGTCTCCCTTTTCCACACCCATGAACCAGAAGGATCAGGCCAACCTGGCTAAGGCAGCCCTGGCTGTTACCAACTGATCACCTGGCCATCTACAACGCTTACTTGGAGAGGTAGCTCTTTTAATAACAGTATGAACGACCAAAATCAGAGATAGTTAATGCAGGCACATGTTGATTAGGGCACACGGTAGCAAAACATTTTGCAACGGCGGATGAAAACAAGCGTGTCTTACTCGACAGGTTCACTCAGTACCTCTACATTTCAATCAGTTTTCTTCCATTTTGTGCCAATGAACAGGACCCTGTTTTCTCTCATATAGTAACATAGTCTAACTGAATGAGTGTATTGAACAGGACCCTGTTTTCTCTCATATAGTAACATAGTCTAACTGAATGAGTGTATTGAACAGGACCCTGTTTTCTCTCATATAGTAACATAGTCTAACTGAATGAGTGTATTGAACAGGACCCTGTTTTCTCTCATATAGTAACATAGTCTAACTGAATGAGTGTATTGAACAGGACCCTGTTTTCTCTCATATAGTAACATAGTCTAACTGAATGAGTGTAATGTTTCTATGCCCTTCCAACTTTTCAGCCAACATCTTGGTTCCTTATAACATATAATATATATATTTAGCCAACGCTTTTATCCAAACAATTGTCTTGCTAACAGGTGGAAGATCATACGCAGTGAGAGATATCGAGCCGAGACAACCTACTGCAGGAAACACTTCCTGAATCGGACTGCCCTTAATCACCATAAAGGTACTCGACTCAATCAATATATCAAATCAATCAAATGTATTTTATAAACCCCTTTTTACATCAGCAGAGGTGAGGAAAAACTCCCTGAAAGGCAGGAATCTAGGAAGAAACCTAGAGAGGAACCAAGGTGGCCAGTCCTTTTCTGGCTGTACAGGGTGGAGATTTGAGGAAAGATCATTATTCAAGACGTTAAAATGTTCATAGATTACCAGCAGGGTGAAATAATAGCCGTGGTGGCTATAGAGGACAGTTCAACACCTCAGGAGTTAATGTCAATTGGCTTTTATATAGGCAGGCATTCAAAGTGTCTCTCCGTGCAGCAGCAGGTAGGGAGGGGGGTCGAACAGCATGTCTACTCTACTCTATTCTCTCTCACACAAACTTGTGCATGTTTTTCTCATCTTGTGTCTGACATCATCACGTGTCTTGTAACACTGAGCATGTTTTGTAACTGATACGGTATGCAGTGTAAGTAGTGATCTGACCTTTAGAGTGGCTAGTGAGAACATTTACCAGAGATGGCGTCTAGTCTTGGATCGGATCTTGGTGGCTCCAGTCTTGACTCCATCTCGGACATTTACCTGGATCTGCTCCCCGTCAGTACATCAAACTGGAGCTGATAAGGATGATGGACCAGGTCGCATTCTCTTCTTCCTCCATGTCCGGTCGAGGACCAGCTTCCCGGGACCGGTCTGACCCGACGGGAGCCCCAGGCTCGCCTCACCCCTTTGGGTAAGGCTCAGATCTGTGTACTGAATGCGGTGGTGACGGGAGGGCTGTGTGACAGTGTGGGGCGGATCCTCTACACGCCCTCTGTGGATACGCTGGCCCCGGGTGGCCCGTTCTATGGAAACCTCCCAGGGGAAGGCCCACGTCCACCCCTCCTCCTTCAACCGCTGCCTGCTCTTCCAGGAGAAGGTCAGTTGGATAGAGATAACACTATCGCTCTCACTCTCGCTGTTTCCTTATCTGTCTGTATATCTATTAATAGACCATCAATACACCTTTTGTATCTGTCTCCATCTTACTCAGGGAGGCACTGAGGTAGAAGATGCCCTTATGATTTAGGATCAGATTACCCAACTCCCTCAATCCTATCCATAATCATTTAGGAAGTGAAAAATCTGACTCTGTATCAGTGGTTAGGGGCAACCTCTAACTACTCCGAGGGAGGCCCCAATAAATTGAAGTACTAAATGTGTTTCCTAATCAGATGTAAAAGACTTGATGTTTTAATGCCATTTGGACTCTTCCTCTGATCTACCTGCGGGACACAACCCTGATATCTCCATTCGCCATGCTACTGTTCAGAGGGGACATCGACGTGCAGCACTGTGAACGACTCATATCTCTGGTCGAATGGATCCACTTCCAGGTCAGAGTTCATTTCTGGGCCAGCTGTATTAAATGTGTATTATTATACTGTATGTGTCATGCATGACTAGAGGGCTGTGTTACTGATACAGCAGAGACATTAGGATAGACAAAGATAAAGAAAATCAAACTATTGTAGCCAATTTCCCAGACCCAGATGAAGCCTACTTCTGAACTGAAAATGAGTGTTCAACGGAGAATCTCCATTGTAAGTGCTCTTATGTCCAATACTAGGCTGAATCTGGGTCCAAGAAACGGACCCGTGTCGTTGTTGAGCATACTGTAGCAAGCAGGGCTCTGTTTGATCTCGGCTCCTCCCCGTCCCCTCCCCCAGGCCCCAGTGAGGATTGGAGTGATCTTTAAGCACCTGAGGAAGCTCTTAGACTCACGACTGGAGAAGATGCCAGAGAACCCAAGGACGAATCTAGAAAGTAATATTCTACCCTTTCTCTGTCTTTCCCCTTCCTTTAAAAAAAATAATCTTGTATCCTTTTCTCATTTTCTAATTTCAAATGCTGTATTTTGTGTGTGTGTGTGTGTGTGTGTTCATGAAATGAAACATTTTCCTCTGTGTTTAGCACGGTTTAGCACTGTGTAATGGCTAATGGTATTATTTACTCTCTTTTGTCTCTCAACTGTCAGATGAGAAGACCATCCAGTTGAATAAAGAGCTGATCAAGATGTTGAACGTCTCCTGACCCCTGTGACTGGGTAGATGGGACAGATGAATGACATAAGGATAAGAGGGTGGTGGCGAGTGTATAACGAAATGTAAATCGTGAAACAAAATAGCATATTTCTTATCCAATGATGGCTGTTGCCAAACATCGAATAAAACTACCTTTGGTGTTCATGTTGAATATATACGTTTTAGGAAAAAAATCTTTATTCATGGCTCCCTCGCTCGTAACAGACATCCACCCGTTGGTGAGTGTTTAATGTTTTTTGTTTTCCAAAAGACAGAAACAGAAGTGTAATAGCTTTGTGTTTGCTTCCAGTAAACATCCTTGAAATATTCCTGCAATTATGCCACTGGTGCTGCCCGAACATTATTTCTTTAAGAATAGAATAGAACATCTCCAAACAATAACGAACGAGAACAGCTGTGCCCAGTGCTGTAACCCAAGACTTTCTCTGTCTGCGACACAAACAAACAACATTGCTTTAACGACTATCAAGGGATCTACCCACCCTAGCTAGCTTCATGTATTATGATGTCATTTCCTTGACATTTAGAAACCACAGAAAATAAGTGGCCATGCACACAGAGGGTATACAAATCTATTTCGATTTTACTCTGTACACTCTTAAGAAAAAAGTGTTTCCTGAAAAGGGTTCATCAGCTTTCCGCATAGGATAACCCTTTTTGCTTCCAGGTATAACCCTTTTGGGTTTCATGCTGAGCCCTCTGTGAAAAAGGTTCTGCATTGAACCCAAAAGGGTTCTCCTATGGGGACAGCTGAATAACCCTTTTACGTTCGAAGGTACTAAGTGTACTAAGTGTACTGTGAGTTCTGGCAGTGTGGTTACGTTTACACTTTGATTTCCTGAATACATAATAAAGCTCTTTAGGTCCAGGTCCATGTTCATTAGGCACCAAATGGAAGAAAACGGAATGAAACAGGAACGGATTACCTTCTACAATACGCTCAGTTCAAACATTTTGATTCCCTTGTGTGCGCTAAGGAACACAACCCAGGTTAGATGCCTCTGCTTTAATAAAGTGCCTCTTGACCCCTCCCATGACCACTTGACAAAACATACCAACATTTATGAACACCGACTGACCTCACACAGTGACTGGTCTCCCTTGGAAATAATATTTCATCTCAATAAGATCACCATGTTAAACAAAGGAGGTGACTCCGTCATGATCTTCTCCTCCCCTGTGTGACAAAACTCTCCCACACATCACAGTTAAGAAACAATTGTCGTTTTAACCACCAGTTTTGGACAGTAGTGTGTTGAAACGTTATTTTATTTCTGCTGAATCTATCACTGTGTTTTCTCAGACCTTACCCACTTCTGTATTTGTGTGGCTGAGGCTCGCTCAAAACAAAAAGGCCCAAATATGGACATTACTGTCTTTCAGGGATATGATGTGTATACTTGGTTTACTGCAATATTAGCTCTTAAGGGGACTCATTTAATTGAATGATTTGGATGTTATCTGTCGGAGATCTGTCTCACTTTCTATGCATTTAAAAAACAACACATGGTTTATTTGTGAATGACAGACTATGAATCTCCACAGCTACATGCCACACTGAGCAGAAAACAGGAAGAGATCTTCAGTTGAAAATACCAGACAGCTGAACACTTTGCATCCATATTAGCTCACTGTCCCACCTCGCAGGGCAAAACAGAGAACTGACAAGATGTATGTAAACAGTATTCTTTATACTGTGATAGACAGTTCCAACCCGTCTGTTGGCCTATCACAGTAGAGGCTGGGCGTGGTTTAAACTCGCTCAGCCTATTGCAGGCGCTCAGGCGGGTCCCCGCCTCTTGGCGCTTCTGTTGATAGATGTAACTGTTGCTGTGAAGAACATCCATGCGCTCATGCTCCATACCGTTATCTCGCACCTGGCTCCTGTTATCTAACAAAAGACCGCTTGTTCTGCAACCCCACGCTCTGAATGTGCCCTGTCTTCTGTATTTTTCCATCATGAGAAAGGCCTATGGCCTTGAAACTTTTAACAATGTTTCAAGTCAGTTATGTTGCATAACACATACATACATCCACACAAGCCAACAGCAGATAATATTAAATCACATATATGGTAATGGCTATAATGTCAAACACAGGATCCAACAAGATAAAGCAAAGCAGTTCGACACACACAACAACACAGATTTACACATGGAGTAAAAGGCAATAAATACAGTAGAAAAATAAGTCTATATACAATGAGAGCAAATGAGGTGAGATAAGGGAGGTAAAAAAAAGTAAAGGCAAAAAAAGGCCATGTTGGCAAAGTAAATACAATATATCAAGTAAAACACTGGAATGGTAGATTTGCAGTGGAAGAATGTGCAAAGTAGAGATAGAAATAAAGGGGTGCAAAGGAGCAAAATAAATAAATACAGTATGGGGAGAGGTAGTTGTTTGGGCTAAATTATAGATGGGCTATGTACAGGTGCAGTAATCTGTGAGCTGATCTGACAGCTGGTACTTAAGCTAGTGAGGGAGATAAGTGTTTCCAGTTTCAGAGATTTTTGTAGTTCGTTCCAGTCATTGGCAGCAGAGAACTGGAAGGAGAGGCGGCCAAAGGAAGAATTGGTTTTGGGGGTGACCAGGGAGACATACCTGCTGGAGCGCATGCTACAGGTGGGTGCTGCTATAGTGACCAGCGAGCTGAGATAAGGGGGGAATTTACCTAGCAGGGTCTTGTAGATGACCTGGAGCCAGTGGGTTTGGTGACAAGTATGAAGCGAGGGCCAGCCAATGAGAGCGTACAGGTCGCAATGGTGGGTAGTATATGGGGCTTTGGTGAGAAAACGGATGGAATTGTGATAGACTGCATCCAATTTATTGAGTAGGGTATTGGAGGCTATTTTGTAAATGACATCGCCAAAGTCGAGGATCGGTAGGATGGTCAGTTTTACAAGGGTATGTTTGGCAGCATGAGTGAAGGATGCTTTGTTGCGAAATAGGAAGCCAATTCTAAATTTAACTTTGGATTGGAGATGTTTGATGTGATTCTGGAAGGAGAGTTTACAGTCTAACCAGACACCTAGGTATTTGTAGTTGTCCACATATTCTAAGTCAGAACCGTCCAGAGTAGTGATGTTGGACAGGCGGGCAGGTGTAGGCAGCGATCGGTTGAAGAGCATGCATTTAGTTTTACTTGTATTTAAGAGCAATTGGAGGAGAGTTGTATGGCATTGAAGCTCGTCTGGAGGGTTGTTAACACAGTGTCCATAGAAGGGCCAGAAGGATACAGAATGGTGTCGTCTGCATAGAGATGGATCAGAGACTCACCAGCAGCAAGAGCGACATTATTGATGTATACAGAGAAGAGAGTCGGTCCAAGAATTGAACCCTGTGGCACCCCCATAGAGACTGCCAGAGGCCCGGACAACAGGCCCTCCGATTTGACACACTGCACTCTATCAGAGAAGTAGTTGGTGAACCAGGCGAGGCAATCATTTGAGATTCCAAGGCTATAGAGTCTTAACACTCCAAAAGGTCACATTTCACAAAAACACAGCTGTGTGTGTGTGTGTGTGTGTGTGTGTGTGTGTGTGTGTGTGTGTGTGTGTGTGGCATCAATATGCATGTGTGTGTTTTGTGTGAGTGTTCATGTTCGTGTGTGTGGTTAGAGTCTAGTGAGTGTCCATCGAGCCTGTGCAAGAGAGTCAATGTCGGAGTCCGGAGTATAAATATACTGTATATATACAGTGCAGAAAGTATTCAGACCCTTGACATTTTCCACATTTTGTTACGTTACAGCCTTATTCTAAAATTGATTCAAAATGTTTTCCCCCTCATCAATCTACGCACAATACCCCATAATGACATCACAATACCCCATAATGACATCACAATACCCCATAATGACATCACAATACCCCATAATGACAAAGCAAAAACAGGTTTTTAGAAATTGATGCAAATGTTTTTTTTTTAACTACTGAAATATCACATTTACATAAGTATTCAGACCCTTTTGTCACGTCTACTCCAGCTCTGCCTCTCTGGTGCTCATTGTCACCAGTTTACTTATTATTACGGACACCTGCCACCATTGTTATGCGCACCTGTAGCTACCGAGGATGCCTCAGCTGGCTCGTCAGGCTTCCATGCCTCAGCTGGCTCGTCAGGTTCTCAAGCCTCGGTTGGCTCGTCAGGAACCCATGCCTCAGTCAGCTCGTCAGGCTCCCGCACCTCACCCGGCTCGTCACGCTCCCGTGCCTCATCAGAGGCAACCGGCCTTCTCCTGGTCCCGCACGTTAGGGAGGGGTTACTGTCACATCTACTCCCGCTCCCCCTATCTGGCGCTCATTGTCAGCAGTTTACTTATTATTATGCACACCTGCCACCATCGTTACGCGCACCTGCACCTCATGACACTCACCTGGACTCCATCACTTCTATGATTACCTCCCCTATATCTGTCACTCCCTTTCATTCTTTCCTCAGGCATTATTAGTTATGTTTCTCATTTCCAGACACTACCCATTTGGTATTGTTACATGTTTTTTGTATTATTAAATTCACCCGCTGAACTTGCTTCCTGGCTCCCAGAGTCTAAGTTACACCTTTACTCCATACTTTGTTGATGCACCTTTGGCAGCGATTACAGTCTCGAGTCTTCTTGGGTATGACGCTACAAGCTTGGCACAACCGTATTCAGGCAGTTTCTCCCATTCTTCTCTGCAGATCCTCTGAAGCTTTGTCAAGTTGGATGGGGAGCGTCGTTGCACAGCTATTTTCAGGTCTCTCCAGAGATTTTCGATCGGGTTCAAGTCCGGGCTCAAGTCCGGGCTCAGGCGGGGCCACTCAAGGACATTCAGAGACTTGTCCCGAAGCCACTCCTGCGTTGTCTTGTCTGTGTGCTTAGGGTTGTTGTCTTGTTGGAAGGTGAACCTTTGCCCCAGTCTGAGGTCCTGAGTGATCTGGAGCAGTTTTGGTGTACCTGTACTGACCTCACCTTCAGGATGATAGCGGGGTGAACAGGCCGTGGCTCGAGTGGCTGAGGTCCTTGATGACCGTTTTTAGCCTTTCTGTGACACCAGGTGTGGTGTGAGGGGGACAATGCAAATAGTTAGGGAGCCATTTGATTAACTGTTCAGCAGTCATGGCTTGGGGGTAGAAGCTGATAAGGAGCCTTCTGATCCCAGACTTACCACTTGCCATGCAGTAGCAGAGAGAACAGCCTATGACTTGGGTGGCTGGAGTCTTTGACCATTTTTAAGGCCTTCCTCTGACACCCCCTGGTATAGAGGTCATGGATGGCAGGAAGCTCAGCCCCAGTGATGTACTGGGCCATACGGACTATCCTCTGTAGTGCTTTGCCAAGCAGCGGTTATGACCTATGGTTATGGATGACGATGACGACCGTCATGGTTATAGCGTTGGACCTGTAACCTGTAACCTGTAACCGACAGGTTACAAAATCGAATCCCTGAGCTGACAAGGTAAAAAATCTGTCGTCCTGCCCCTGAAAAAGGCAGTAAACCCACTGTTCCTAGGCCACCATTGAAAAAAAATAATGTTCTTAACTGACTTAACTGCCTAGTTAAGGAAATGTCAAATAAAATACCAGGTGGCAATGCAACCAGTCATGCTCTCAATGGTGCAGCTTTAGAACTTTTGGAGGATCTGAGGACCCATGCCAAATATTTTCAGCCTCCTGAGGGGAATAGGCATTGTTGTGCTCTCTTCACGTTGGTGTGTTTGGACCATAATAGATCCAAGGAACTTGAAGATCTCGACCCGCTCCACTACAGCCCCTTCGATATGTGTCCTCCACGATGTGCATTAATACCACTAGAGAGCAATGTTACCTCCAGACTATTCACTTGTCTATGCAACCTTAATCTGACATGTGTTAGTTTGTCTCCACAAGATCTGTTAGCAATCACCAACCAGAAACTAGCCTGCTTCACACAAGGTACAGTGTGCCAGTACAGACCGCAAGATTACCATAGACCACAACAGGAAACAACTACGTGGTACACAGACGTTTGTTAAATAAATGAGTGACTGTCACAAAAAAATTTTTTATTGATCCACAACAAATATTTGCACCTGTATTGTTCTATATTCATGTACGAATCAACAAACAAAATTAGCCCTCTTGTATTGAAAAGTTGCAATATGCTTTGGACAGTCTGGTGCCATGTCTGGTGTCATGTCTGGTGTCATGTCTGGTGTCATGTCTGGTGTCATGTCTGGTGTCATGTCTGGTGTCATGTCTGGTGTCATGTCTGGTGTCATGTCTGGCGTCATGTCTGGCGTCATGTCTGGCGTCATGTCTGGCGTCATGTCTGGCGTCATGTCTGGTGTCATGTCTGGCGTCATGTCTGGCGTCATGTCTGGTGTCATGTCTGGTGTCATGTCTGGTGTCATGTCTGGCGCCATGTCTGGCGTCATGTCTGGCGTCATGTCTGGTGTCATGTCTGGTGCCATGTCTCTTGCCATGTCTGGTGTCATGTCTGGTGTCATGTCTGGTGTCATGTCTGGTGTCATGTCTGGTGTCATGTCTGGTGTCATGTCTGGTGTCATGTCTGGTGTCATGTCTGGCGTCATGTCTGGCGTCATGTCTGGCGTCATGTCTGGCGTCATGTCTGGCGTCATGTCTGGCGTCATGTCTGGCGTCATGTCTGGTGTCATGTCTGGTGTCATGTCTGGTGTCATGTCTGGTGTCATGTCTGGCGCCATGTCTGGCGTCATGTCTGGCGTCATGTCTGGTGTCATGTCTGGTGCCATGTCTCTTGCCATGTCTGGTGTCATGTCTGGTGTCATGTCTGGTGTCATGTCTGGTGTCATGTCTGGTGTCATGTCTGGTTCCATGTCTGGTGTCATGTCTGGTGTCATGTCTGGTGTCATGTCTGGTGTCATGTCTGGTGTCATGTCTGGTGTCATGTCTGGTGTCATGTCTGGTGTCATGTCTGGTGTCATGTCTGGTGTCATGTCTGGTGCCATGTCTGGTGTCATGTCTGGTGTCATGTCTGGTGTCATGTCTGGTGTCATGTCTGGTGCCATGTCTGGTGTCATGTCTGGTGTCAAAGCTCTTCTTCGTCCACCCCGATGTTGGAACCAGCTTCCCCCTGAAGCTAGGAGAGCAGTGTCCCAGCCCATCTACTGAAAACATCTGAAACCCTAAGTCTTCAAAGAGTTTCTTAAATAATCCCACAGCACCAACTCCTCCCCAACCCCCTCTTCCCCCATCCCAACAAAATCCCTATGTCACTTGATACATTCACTTCAATCATTGTATATGAAGGGGAGGAGACAGGTTAAAGAAGGATTTGTAAGCCTTGAGACAATTGAGATATGGATTGTGTATATGTGCATTCAGGGAGTGAATCGGTAAGACAAAAGATTTGAGTTCCTTTGAACAGGGTATGGTAGTTGGTGCTGGGTTTTTCACGCTCAACAGTTTCCCATGTGTATCAAGAATGGTCCACCGCCCAAAGGACATCCAGCCAACTTGACACAACTGTGGAAAGCATTGCAGTCAACGTGGGCCAGAATCCCTGTGGAACGCTTTCAACACCAAGAAGAGTAGCTGCTGCATGTGAACTTTAAAAAGAAAGTTAGCAAAAATAGATAAGATCTTGCAACCATGGAAAGTTAAATGCCTGATTAATTCTTTAGTCATATTCCAGTTTACCTATTTACTTCTGGCCCTGCCTACACCGAACAATTTGTTTTTTAAATGATATGATCAAAACATATTTAACTTCGTTTGGAACGGCAAGCCAGACAACATTTTACTTGCTTATTTATATCATGAATAGGAGTTTGGGGGGATACAAAAGTTACACCCAAACTGGTTCTCCAGTAGATTAATAAGAATATCTTACCTCTTCCTCAAAAATTGACATTTTCCCTGTATACAAGATTACAGCCTCTCACTTTCAGTTAATTGAAAATGGAGCACATTGACCTTGAGCTGCCGAGGAGAGCCCCAGATGACAACGTGGGCTACACATTCAGTCTCTACTGAGGACATCTGTAAGACATTCAAACATGTTAACCCTCGCAAGGCTGCCGGCCCAGATAACATGTCTAGCAGGGCCCTCAGATAATGTGCAGGCCAGCTAGCTTTTGTATTCTCTGACATTTTCAATCTCTCCCTAGCTGAGGCCTCTATCACCCACCTGCTATCATCCCTATGCTCAAAAAAGGGAAAGTAACTGAACTGAATGACTACCGACCAGTAGCACTCATTTTCATCATCATGAAGTGCTTCGACAGGCTGGTCAAAGACCATATCACCTCCTCCCTCCCTCCCACCTCCTCTCCAACTCGCCTACCGCCCTGACAGATCCACGGACGACCCAATCGCCATTGCACTGCACACTGCAGTTACCCACTTGGACAAAAGGAATGCCTTGGTGAGGATTATGTTCATTAACTACAGCTCATCCTTCAATACCATAGTGTCCTATTAGCTCATTACAAAGCTCACGGCCCTGGGTCTGAACTCCTCCCTATGCAATTGGGTCAAATCAAATCAAATCAAATCAAATCAAATTTTATTTGTCACATACACATGGTTAGCAGATGTTAATGCGAGTGTAGCGAAATGCTTGTGCTTCTAGTTCCGACAATGCAGTAATAACGAGCAAGTAATCTAACTAACAATTCCAAAAAAAAACTACTGTCTTATACACAGTGTAAGGGGATAAAGAATATGTACATAAGGATATATGAATGAGTGATGGTACAGAGCAGCATAGGCAAGATACAGTAGATGATATCGAGTACAGTATATACATATGAGATAAGTATGTAAACCAAGTGGCATAGTTAAAGTGGCTGGTGATACATGTATTACATAAGGATGCAGTCGATGATATAGAGTACAGTATCAACGTATGCATATGAGATGAACAATGTAGGGTAAGTAACATTATATAAGGTAGCATTGTTTAAAGTGGCTAGTGATATATTTACATAATTTCCCATCAATTCCCATGATTAAAGTGGCTGGAGTAGAGTCAGTGACATTGACAGTGTGTTGGCAGTAGCCACTCAATGTTAGTGGTGGCTGTTTAACAGTCTGATGGCCTTGAGATAGAAGCTGTTTTTCAGTCTCTCGGTCCCAGCTTTGATGCACCTGTACTGACCTCGCCTTCTGGATGACAGCGGGGTGAACAGGCAGTGGCTCGGGTGGTTGATGTCCTTGATGATCTTTATGGCCTTCCTGTAGCATCGGGTGGTGTAGGTGTCCTGGAGGGCAGGTAGTTTGCCCCGGTGATGCGTTGTGCAGACCTCACTACCCTCTGGAGAGCCTTACGGTTGAGGGCGGTGCAGTTGCCATACCAGGCGGTGATACAGCCCGCCAGGATGCTCTCGATTGTGCATCTGTAGAAGTTTGTGAGTGCTTTTGGTGACAAGCCGAATTTCTTCAGCCTCCTGAGGTTGAAGAGGCGCTGCTGCGCCTTCCTCACGATGCTGTCTGTGTGAGTGGACCAATTCAGTTTGTCTGTGATGTGTATGCCGAGGAACTTAAAACTTGCTACCCTCTCCACTACTGTTCCATCGATGTGGATGGGGGTGTTCCCTCTGCTGTTTCCTGAAGTCCACAATCATCTCCTTAGTTTTGTTGACGTTGAGTGTGAGGTTATTTTCCTGACACCACACTCCGAGGGCCCTCACCTCCTCCCTGTAGGCCGTCTCGTCGTTGTTGGTAATCAAGCCTACCACTGTTGTGTCGTCCGCAAACTTGATGATTGAGTTGGAGGCGTGCATGGCCACGCAGTCGTGGGTGAACAGGGAGTACAGGAGGGGGCTCAGAACGCACCCTTGTGGGGCCCCAGTGTTGAGGATCAGCGGGGAGGAGATGTTGTTGCCTACCCTCACCACCTGGGGGCGGCCCGTCAGGAAGTCCAGTACCCAGTTGCACAGGGCGGGGTCGAGACCCAGGGTCTCGAGCTTGATGACGAGCTTGGAGGGTACTATGGTGTTGAATGCCGAGCTGTAGTCGATGAACAGCATTCTCACATAGGTATTCCTCTTGTCCAGATGGGTCCTGGCTTCCTGACTGGCCGCTCCCAAGTGGTGGAGGTAGGCAACATTACCTCCTCGACACTGATCCTCAACACGTGGGCCCCACAAGGGTGCGTCCTCAGTCCCCTTCTGTATTCTCTGTTTACCCAAGACTGCGTGCCCTCACACAGTTCCAACTCCATCATCAAGTTCGCTGACAACACCAACAATGACGAGACAGCCTACAGGGAGGTAGGCACTCTGACGGCATGGTGCCAGGTAAACAACATCTCCCTCAACATGAGCAAATAAAAAAGCTGATTGTGGACTTCAGGACAAAACAGGCTGAACACTCCCTCATCCTCCTCAATGGGGCCGCCGAAGAGACGGTCAATGACTTCAAATTCCTAGGCGTACCCATCTCAGAAGCTGAAGTGGTCTAGCGTAGAAAGCACGACTTGCGATTCTTCAACCTCAGGATACTGAAGAAATTTGTCCTGTCCCCCCCAACCACCACAAGCGATGCCCTGTTCTCCCCGCTTCAATCACAGACACAGCCAGGACAGGAGCACCATGGCAATAACTGAAAGACTGGCCAATAGTTTCTACCCTCAGACCATCAGGCTGCTGAATAGCCACCACTAGACAGCTGCCTGCTCCCCCTCCCCCTGCTACTCCCCCTATGGACATTCCCACACCCTCAATGCTCACTTACCTAACCTCTCTTACCTAACCTCACTTACCTAACCTCACTTACCTAACCTCACTTACCTAACCTCACTTACCTAACCTCAATTACCTAACCTCCCTTACCTAACCTCCCTTACCTAACCTCACTTACCTAACCTCACTTACCTAACCTCACTTACCTAACCTAACCTCACTTACCTAACCTCACTTACCTAACCTCACTTACCTAACCTCATTTACCTAATTTCACTTACCTAACCTCACTTACCTAACCTCACTTACCTAACCTCACTTACCTAACCTCACTTACCTAACCTCACTTACCTAACCTCACTTACCTAACCTCATTTACCTAATTTCACTTACCTAACCTCACTTACCTAACCTCACTTACCTAACCTCACTTACCTAACCTCACTTACCTAACCTCACTTACCTAACCTCACTTACCTAACCTCACTTACCTAACCTCGCTTACCTAACCTCCCTTACCTAACCTCCCTTACCTAACCTCACTTACCTAACCTCACTTACCTAACCTCACTTACCTAACCTCCCTTACCTAACCTCACTTATCTAACCTCACTTACCTAACCTCACTTACCTAACCTCCCTTACCTAACCTCCCTTACCTAACCTCCCTTACCTAACCTCACTTACCTAACCTCACTTACC
Source organism: Oncorhynchus tshawytscha (assembly GCF_018296145.1). NCBI lineage: Eukaryota > Metazoa > Chordata > Actinopteri > Salmoniformes > Salmonidae > Oncorhynchus > Oncorhynchus tshawytscha. The sequence continues at coordinate 3,125,992 of NC_056448.1, forward strand.
TAACCTCCCTTACCTAACCTCATTTACCTAATTTCACTTACCTAACCTCACTTACCTAACCTCACTTACCTAACCTCCCTTACCTAACCTCCCTTACCTAACCTCACTTACCTAACCTCACTTACCTAACCTCACTTACCTAACCTCCCTTACCTAACCTCCCTTACCTAACCTCACTTACCTAACCTAACCTCACTTACCTAACCTAACCTCCCTTACCTAACCTCCCTTACCTAACCTCCCTTACCTAACCTCACTTACCTAACCTCACTTACCTAACCTCCCTTACCTAACCTCATTTACCTAACCTCACTTACCTAACCTCACTTACCTAACCTCACTTACCTAACCTCCTTACCTAACCTCCCTTACCTAACCTCCCTTACCTAACCTCCCTCACCTAACCTCACTTACCTAACCTCCCTTACCTAACCTCCCTTACCTAACCTCACTTACCTAACCTCACTTACCTAACCTCCCTTACCTAACCCCCTTACCTAACCTCCCTTACCTAACCTCACTTACCTAACCTCACTTACCTAACCTCACTTACCTAACCTCACTTACCTAACCTCACTTACCTAACCTCCCTTACCTAACCTCCCTTACCTAACCTCCCTTACCTAACCTCACTTACCTAACCTCCCTTACCTAACCTCCCTTACCTAACCTCACTTACCTAACCTCACTTACCTAACCTCACTTACCTAACCTCCCTTACCTAACCTCCCTTACCTAACCTCCCTTACCTAACCTCACTTACCTAACCTCCCTTACCTAACCTCCCTTACCTAACCTCACTTACCTAACCTCACTTACCTAACCTCACTTACCTAACCTCACTTACCTAACCTCCCTTACCTAACCTCACTTACCTAACCTCACTTACCTAACCTCACTTACCTAACCTCACTTACCTAACCTCACTTACCTAACCTCACTTACCTAACCTAACCTCACTTACCTAACCTCACTTACCTAACTTTGTTAAAATATTAATCTTTAACTTACAATTTGTAGATACTATGCGATTAGAAAGGTTCAGAATTGATGTGAAACATCACAGCACAGTTGAAAAATATACGGCACATGGAAAACATAAGAGGGCAATTTAAGGAAATAGGTGAGATGGACTGAGAGTAGCTGAGGGGTGGGTTTAAAAGCTCATGTTTAGCTGACTAAAAACACAATACATAATGTACAGCGTTTGGGTACCTTCTATCTGAATGTGATGTATGTCAACTATGCAACTCCTGTAAAGAAAAGAAAGAGAGATGTGTCATGTATGAAAGATGTTATTTTGGTCCTCCGAATAGGGGAGGTGGTGGATGGGCCAATAATAAATCAATAATAAGAATAAATAGTTGTAGTGATTACTTTTATTTTTGTTTAACAATATTTCCTGGTTTAGACTGTACAAAAACTACATATATTACCAATAGACATATATTGTATATGAGCTATGACACTTAACCTTACTGTTTATAACAGAGCTATAAAACCACAATGATGACATAATCAAAACATGCTGTACTAACGTCAGCGTTGGTGGTGTTTCTGAATTAGTTTGTCAAGGTGTCACTGTTGAATGCACAAAGCACAAAGTCCACTCTTTACAGCCATCACTGAAGGGATCCACACTCAGCATTCCACCAGGCAGTCGATATCAATACCCATAGACAACTGGAAACGAATAGTGTAAAAAAAAACATGGTTTTAGGTGGGCTCAAACTTATTGTGATGACAATGGTCATTTGACTGAAGCTGTAATACTGAAGAACACACGACTTACCCGTGTGCTAGTATTGTATAACACTGTAGGTTCGATCTGGGTCTAATGCAGATGAGTTGATCAAATCACCTACAGCAGAGGAAGTCAAAACACAAATAAATAAACAAACAGACAGTGGCAGGTCATTCAATGGAAAGCAAAGAACAGTTTATTCATATTTTCAATGATGGATTACATCTGACAATGTTGTCATAAAGTGGAAATATCTCAGTCGTTTATTAACATATACCTCACCTCCGGAGTTGGTTGGATTAGGCAATGGTCTCCTGATGTTCACAAAACAGACAAAACAGAATCATATTTTTTTTGGTAAGGGGAAAATCATCATCTGTTGTGCGTGTTGTTCCCCTTTCAATATATTATTGGTTTGCCCCCCCCCCCAAACATTTATTGATAAAATCACACTCACCTGGTGATAGATGGAGCCATGTGGGTGACTGATGGTGCTATGGGGACCCTCTGACTGCTGTAGAAGTTATCATACAGAATAGGAGCTGAGATGTGAGGACAGAGCAGGTCAGGGGGTGAGTAGTGAGTACAACTACATAAAAGTATCAAGGATGACACACACAAAAAAAGTCTGATTTTCATTGTAGCCCTTAAGATGACCTATAATGTACTGTAATGTCCCTGTTGTTTTCTTTGGATGACAAAGCGGACCCGTGAAGAGTGAGGAACTGTACCTGGTGGTTTATCCCCAGTCCGTCTGAGGTTCACAAAGTGTTCAATGTCCTCCTGTATGTCGCAATGTTCAAGAGACTTCCTCACTTCCTCATATAGCTGAACACATAGACAAACAAGTTAGAAACAAGCAATATGGAAGGTCCCTTACAGCCACAATCCTTCACGCTATTCTTTGCGTATCATTTACAACAACCAAAAATGAACATTGACCACCAGTAAGAAACTACTGCACCTTGATGAGTCCCTAGGAAATAAAGCATTTGAATTGTGACTTTACCTCATCGCTGGTGACACACTGCTGGGAGAGCTGGTTGAGATGAGTCCACACCATGTTCCTTAGAGTGTTGATCCTCTCAACTTCCTGCTTCTCAAATCCCTGGATGTAACAGAGCACTAAATGGTATATGGTGCCTTCAAAAAGTATTCATTTTTGTTGTTTTGTTGTTAAAGCTTGAACTCAAGATGGATTAAATATCTATTTTTTCCTCACCAATCTACACACAATACCCCTAACGACAAAGTGTAGACATGTTTTTACATGTGTTTACAAATGTCAGCAAATTTAGTGAAAATAAAATACATAAAAAACGCGCTTACATCAGTATTTACAATCCTGAGACAATACTTGGTAGAAGCACCTTTGGCAGTGATTACAGCAGGGTGAGTCCCTAAGAGCTTTCCACACCTGGAGTGTTCGACATTTGCCCAACAAGTGAATTGCATTGCCACATTTTTATTTTTCAGTATTCCTTTAGTGCCCTGTTATAAAGAGGATACTTGTTTTGGAAACGTTTTTTTCTGTACAGCAGGGTTTCCTAAACTCGGTCGTCGGGACTCCAAGGGGTTGTACGTTTTGATTTTTGCCCTAGCACTATACAGCTGATTCAAATAATCAACTAATCATTAAGCGTTGATCATTTGAATCAGCTGTGTAGAGTTAGGGCAAAAAACCCAAAATGTGCACCCCTTGGGTTCCCGAGGACCGAGGTTAGGAAACACTGCTGTACAGGCTTCCTTCTTTTCCCTCAGTCAATTAGGTTAGTATTGTGGAGTAACTACAATGTTGTTGATCCATCCTCTGTTTTTTTCTATCACAGTCAATAAACTCTGTAACGGTTGCCATTGGCCTCATGGCGAAATCCCTGAGCGGTTTCCTTCTTGTCCGGCACAGTACAAATAATGTACAAGTAATACAGTATTCAACTAACAAACCAACAAAAATACTCTGATGCTTTCTGGCCCTTACCTCGCATGCTTTGACATGCTCCTTCTGCCAGTCCTCCCTGATTTTTTCCAGCACAGTCACATTCTGCATGTATAGCCTGTCTGGGATTCCAATCAGAGAACATACATCTTTGGAGACCATACTATCAGCACATAACCTAGATGATGATTTGTGGTTTCCCCTGTTTATGGTGGACAAGAGTCAAAAGGGATAATAGGTTGTCATTCTTACCAGCTACCTCTGCATTCATTTTTGCTTGATTTGTTCTTGCAAATAGCTGAAAGATGACAAAGAAAAACACTGAGGACATATTCGGTACTTTATGTAACCCTTCCTTGTGTTCAGGTCGTTACTTTAGTTATTTTTTTTGTTTTAAGTATACAGTAAAAGTGTGTCGTCATATTGGAACATGTCCACTTCATAAACGGTGTACAAGCTAGATAGCCGTGTTCTTCCTGTGGTCAGTGTAGAACTAATTCTTGCAGTCTAATTCCTGTGGTCAAAATAGGCCAGCTGTTTCCTTAGCTCAACAGATTCTCATGGCTCACTCAGCTCATTTAGTGTCGCCAGCATTTTTGTTTCTTTTTAAAGCCCCCAAGCAGTCTTTTTAATGACATGTTTAAATCATCACTGTATGTCTAATAAATCACTGTGTGTGTTTATTTCACGAAAATAAACACAAAATATGCTTTTTTTTAATCATTTATTTCCCTGAGCCTCCGTTTGCCATTGAAATGCTCAGTCTGATTGTGTGGGCGTGTTGATACAAATGTGAACACAGTATATTGACATACACAGCCCTGTTTGGAGGACTCTAGACTAGAGCACGGTCTAGAATGCCCTTCAAGCCAATGAGTATTCAACAATGCATTGGTGTAAATGCAAATGAAAGATGACTGCTCATTGGTCAGAATAATCCGATCAGATTGGGATGACATGCTGTGGGACAAAAATACCATCCCACTTGAACAGGCTGAAATTTCAAATGTTTTTTCTTTTCTTTCAAAAAGCACTAAAAGAGCATTATCATTATTTTCACAAATTCAGAGTGTTTCGACCCCATTGTGTTGAAATATTGTTTAAAAAAAACAGGAAAACCACAATTTTGACTGCACTGTCATGTTCATGTTTTTTAATTTATTTTTATACAGTGAATAAGTTATGGAGATGGGGGAGATAGATGAGAAGGACATAGAATGGAAATTGGTGCAGTCAGGGTTTGAAACTTTGAAACTTTTTCTCTGAAGCTTACCTTTTCCTGCTGCTTGGCGTTACTGGTGCTTGCATTTCGGTTCATGTTCTGTTCTGCTTCCTCTTTGTCTCGACACTTTTGCTCATATGTCTTCTTTGACTTTGGTTAACGACATGGAATAACAGGGGAAGTGGGGTTACACGTGTGAAAACGCTTTGCTATTCTTCACTGAATGACTGACAACAGGAAAGTCTCTAAAACACTGTCATTTGTTTAAAGTCAACTACCACAGTGTTGGTTCTGTCAATTGCTGCTACCATATGACAACAAAATAACTGAGGTCTGGTATGATGGTGTGAAAGAGCTTGAGTGCTGAAGTCTCACAAACCATAGAACCCATTTAACAACCTGTGTTCATACCGCAGCAATACCCCCCACCACCAAGCAGAGAACAGGATAACATGACAGCGCATTATAAAGCACAAGGCCCCCCCGCAGCAGCACTGGCCAGCTCGCGGTCTAGGACGGATGGGAGAAACTGTCCAGTTACATCAACAGCGATATGAACCACAGGTAAAGTATCCAGCCAAGACACAGACCAAGGGTGATAGAAACAGCACAGTTCCAGCAGAGATATGCACCACAGCGATACTATGCAACCCCAAACCGTGCCCGTATGAGAAGGTGCTTCCATCAGAGCAGATCAGAGGAGTACTGTCAGCACTGCTACAGATGTAGGAGCAGCGACCACTTCCTGGCAGGCTGTCGGTTTAGAAGAAACAAGGCCAACCAAAGAGGTTCCTTTAAAACGAAGACAGGTTGCCCCTGTGGAACAGGGAGTAATCAGTCACACAGACACGTCCCAACACTGTACAACCTGTGGCATGAGAGAAAAGGGCCATGCACTGCAACAGTGCCCATCCTGTAAGAAAACACTCTACTGTTCGAGAGAACAGCAAAATGAACTCTGGGCTGAACACTGGAAATACTGCACACAGAGACGAATGGTGAAAGACTACGTGCATGACCTGATAGCACAGGGTTGGGTGAAGAAGTCCAACTCTCCTTACTCTTCCCCAGTCGTATGTGTAAGGGAAAAGGACGGTAGCTTACAACTGTGCATAGACTACAGGGAGCTGAACAGGAAGACTCACCCTGACCGCCAGCCAATACCCAGAGTACAGGATATCATGGACAGCCTTGGAGGACATTCCTGATTTTCACTCTTGGATCAGGGAAAAGCATATCACCAAGGGTTCATTGCAAAGGAAAGCAAGCCCATGACAGCCTTTGTGAGCCCCTGGGGACTGTATGAGTGGGTTCGGATTCCGCTTGGACTCATGAATGCACCCGCAGCCTTCCAGCGCTGTATGGAGGAATGTTTGGATGGCTTGACAGATGAGATCTGTATCCTGTATCTGGACGACAACCTCGTCTTCAGCAAGACCTTTGAGAACCATATCGACATCCTTAGAAAAGTACTACAGAGGCTAAGAGTTTATGGGATAAAGCTGAAGCCCAGAAAGTGTGAGATATTCACAGCGGAGGGATCGCTCTTTAGGGAGAATAGTGTCTGCCCGAGGGAAGCAAAATCGATCCAGCTGATACTGCAGCAGTCAGAGCTCTGAAGGACAAAACATCAAGTACACGAGAAGAGCTCAGAGGAACCATGGGGCTGCTGAGCTACTATAGGCAATGCATCAAAGACTTCTCACGCATTGCTAGCCCCCTCTACAACCTGCTCACAATGTCTCCTGAAGAAGTTACAGTTACACACAACAAAGCAAAGAGATGGCAGACAAAGGGGGAAACAAGAGGATTGCCCTCTCACAAATCAATGACGTGGACTGATACGCATCAACAGATAATGGAGCGGCTGATAGACCGCTTAGTACAGCCTCCTGTGCTCGGTTTCCCAGACTTCTCAAAGCCGTTTATCATTCACACAGACGCATCAGACAAAGGTTTAGGAGCTGTGTTGTATCAGAAACAAGACAGAAAAAAACTGCGTATGATAGCCTATGCATCTCGGACCTTGACTGCAACTGAGAAAAACTACCATTTCCACTCAGGAAAATGTGAGTTTCTAGCCCTGTACTGGTCAATCACAGTAAAGTTCCGCTATTACTTGTACTGTGCACTGACCTTCACAGCCTACAGTGACAACAATCCCCTTACCTACGTCTTGTCGACCGCCAAGCTGGAACGCAACCGAGTGCGGATGGGTTGCAGAACTCGCCAATTTCGATTTCACTATCAGATATCGTCCAGGCAAAGAGAACATTGACGCTGATCGTTTGTCCAGAATGCCAAATAGACATCGAAACACTGATGACAGAATGTTCAGAGGAGTTGAAATCGATGCACAACAAGACTCAAACATATCCTGGTCAATGGCAGTCTCCGCTGTGAATGCAGCAACAACAGAAACCAGATCCATCATGCCTTTCTCAAAAGCAGAGATGGCGACAGGCACAAAGAGAAGGTGAGAGCATCGGCCCAGTGATGGAACACAAACTGTCAAGTTCAAAACCAAAAGGGCAAGAACTGGGAACATTCAACACGAAAAGCAGATGTCTTCTTCAAGAGTGAGACAAGCTCAACTTGGAAGAGCGTAGTATCCTCCATCGCAAGACACTATGGGGTATCGTGTGTAGGCCAGTGACAAAACAAATCTCTGTTTAATCCATTTTAAATTCAGACTGTAACACAACAACATGTGGAACAAGTCGAGGGGTGTGAATACTTTCTGAAGGCACTGTATGTAATAATAAAATGTACCAACTTTTTTATTTTAGCCCTTTTTTCTCCCCAATTTTGTGGTATCCAATTGTTTTAGTAGCTACTATCTTGTCTCATCGCTACAACTCCTGTACGGGCTCGGGAGAGACGAAGGTTGAAAGTCATGCGTCCTCTGATACACTCCCGGTCGCGGCCAGTTACGACAGAGCCTGGGCGCGAACCCAGAGTCTCTGGTGGCACAGCTGGCGCTGCAGTACAGCGCCCTTAACCACTGCGCCACCCGGGAGGCCAAAATGTACTACCTTATAATAACTTCCCCTTCATTCGAGGTGCCTCAGTACATATAATGTAACTTCCTATTTATTTGAGAGGTTCCCCCCCTTATTCACTTCTCATGGCTGTTGAGGAAGGATGACTTATATTACAATAGTCTGTTTCACATTTTGGTAACTGAAACTAGACATGACTTTAGATGACAGAGGGATGATAACTGGTGGCTTGACTAATAATATAGGAAAGTTCTCCAGCTTACCTCCATGGTTTTCTTGAACTGAGTGGCCCTCTGTTTGTGTAGGGCATCCATCTGTTGTTCAACCTGCGAAGAAGAAGTGTCAAAGATATTATATTGTACCTAAGACGATAGAGATGATAAATCCCTGATTTGCAATTACAGAGCGCATTGTCACATCCATGCAGGACGATTTGATGTAAGCAGTTATAAGTGGTTGATCACTATAAACGCATTCACTACTAAGCAGAGTGCACTGTATTAGCAATGCATTATTAGGTCTATAAGTAACTAAAGATGTTTTAAATTTCCTACATGTATTTCAGGGGTTTAAGTAGTTGATAGAATGCAATGGTACCTTTTTCCTTGCCTCTTTCTGTCTCTCCCTGAAGTCCTCAAGTTTTTTTGCCTCATCCCTCATTGTTTGTGCCAGTTGTAGGTGTGACAAACTCACATGTTCAGTCTCTATGTTGTAAAAGAGGGTTTGAGTGAATGAGTAAATTATGTGGATGACACAACACACATCACATGGAAATACCAACTCATAGCACAGTCATCATCATATATCATCAGGCACATTGTTGTGACTGCAACACTTACGCAGTTTGAACACATCCAACGATCTCTTCAGTGTGCTAAACAAACACACAAACGATGTAAAATGATGAAATGGAATTTATGCAAAACAACCTGACCTCACATAACAAAGAATAATTAAGAATGAAGAGAATGAGCTGTTTGATTAATTACCCCCCCCCCACCTTACCGGAAAAGGCCTTAACCACAAAACCATTTGAAGCATGTGACCAAGCTGAAACAGGATGGACTCTCAAACCGCTGACAGAATCCTTCTCGACAGAAAAAGGCCCCAACAGTAATTCAATCGTGTAACACAAATGCACTAATAACGCTCATGCGTGTAGTGCTGCGTGGTCAATGAGCCGTTGAAGCGTGCAAACCATCATACAACGCGCAAAACAAAATGGGTTTGGTCAACTTCAGACAGTGCTATCAATGGGCAGATCCACAGCCTTCTAGTGTGCCATCTGAAGGCTGCATGCCAGGCAATATCAACAACCCAAATATAACAACAACAAAACAAAAAAAGTTTTTGTGTCGTCATTATCGGGTATTGTCTATAGACTAACGAGGAAAAAAACTATTTCATCCATTTTTAGAATAAGGCTTTAATGTGGAAAAAGGCGTTTGAAAACCTTTCTGAATTCACTGCAAGTTTGCATTTACTTGTCTTGTTTGAGATAGATTGGCACCAGGGTAATAAGAAGGCTATTTAACATGTTGTGTGATGGCTTTTAAGGGCTTTCAACAAAGCCCATTACAAGGGCATCTCTGCCTTCAATAGCAGGCCTTTCAAATGATTTCTGTATACATTTTCACAGTGTCTGACTGATGGCAAGCAATATCGACTACAGCATGGATAACATCGGCAACAACAGACGGACTTACTTCATCTCATTGCACCCACACACCTTCTTGGAGAGACCCAGTAGCTCTTTGGCATACTTCTCCTCTATGGATGCTCTGAAAGATGACCAAACACATCTCTTCAGAGGTGCATTCAACAAGGTAAACAGTTCACAAATGTTATCTACAACATGTGCATGAGAGAACATTTGGCTATAGTGTGAAGATTTGCACCACCGAAGGGTCCTAGTGTCCATGAGATAAAGGAAATTCAAATACAGGCAACTTTCACCATAACTGCTTGCACTTTTTTCAAATTTTTTTCTACATATGACTGCAATATATTTGCAAAACCACACTTTCTATCTTTCAATATGATATATATATATATATTTTTTTGTGTCAGTGTAAATGACGGCGGGTCCCCTGCCTCAGCCGGCTCCTCGGGCTTTCATGCCTCAGCCGGGTCGCCAGGCTCCGCTGCCTCAGCCGGTCTGGCAGGTTCCTGCGCCCCAGCCGGCTCAACTATACTCCCTCTCCGGCCTCTAGGTCGTCAGGCTGCTGATTATCCTGTACACCTGTCAACATCGTCAAGCGCACCAGCGTGACACTCACCTAGACTCCATCACCTCTTTGATTATCTTCCCTATATCTGTCCCTCCCCTTGGTTCTTTCCTCAGGTGTTATTGACTCTGTTTCATGTGTTGCCAGCGTGACACTCACCTAGACTCCATCACCTCTTTGATTATCTTCCCTATATCTGTCACAACCCTTTGGTTCTTTCCTCGGGTGTTATTGACTCTGTTTCATGTGTTGTTTGTGTTTTGTGTTAATTGTTTTGTTTGTTTATTTATTAAAACACTCACTCACTGTACTTGCTTCCCGACTCTCAGCGCACTCGTTACAGAGACAATAAAATCAAACATAGAAAGTATTCATAATATGAACTTTGGTGAACTATGCTCCCCCTTCAAATCGTGTGGTGTATTACACAGTAACTAGGTGCTATCTGGAACCTTAAAGGGTTCTTTGGCTATCCCCATAGGAGAACCCCTTGAAGAACCCTTTGTGGTTGCAGGTAGAACCCTTCTCTACGGAGGGTTCCATCTGGAACCCCAAATAGTTCTACTTGGAACCACTTCGTCTCGGGCCTAACAACACCCGTGCCATTATATCCTCCAAACGCCGGCTTCTCGGGCATCATCCCTTAAATGACTTCCTTATCTTACTTCTGTGTCGTGGAACGAATCCTCAATGCCCTTTGAAAAGGTCAGCTCACAACATCACATTGCTGATATTCGGTGAAAATAACCAGACAACAACAAGAACGACATGGCAGCAGAGCCTGTGGGCGCTGTCACCTATAACAGAACCATAGAATCATAGTCTCTTTTCCAGACCATATTCTCTGTAGTACACCGTTAACAAAATAGAGAGACTCAAAAACACAATTTAAAAATATATTTTAAAAAACATGAAAAGTAGTGCACCTATGCTGATATCTGGTGTTCGGAGGGTGTTTGAACGTAGACCCAAGTGTTATGATACACTGATTGTATTTAAAGCGGAAGTAGTGGTTCTTTAATCTGAGTAATTGTGCTGTAAGTGAGTGTTGAAAAAACACTTGTTGTTGTTTCAGTGCATGTAAAAGGCAGCCAGCATCAACACATAAAAAGTATGTTTTGGCAGACTGTCTCGCATCCAATCTGATGGTTGGAAATTGCAAATGGTTTATAGCATAAATATTGATTGATGATGATTTTCAGTCAATATTTGATTGATGAGGATGTTCAGTCAATATTTGATTGATGAGGATGTTCAGTCAATATTTGATTGATGAGGATGTTCAGTCAATATTTGAATCAAGAGTTTAAAGAAGACACTGGGAATTGAATACATATTCTAGGATAGACCGTGGCACTAATTATGGGCTACATTTGCCAGGACCCATTATAAGATGATGATAAATATTGCTACAATCTAAATGTTTAGGGCAATCTAAGTTATAGCAGAGGTACCATGAGGTAATGTGCAAAATGGTCCTTCATCACTGGTATTCATGTGAGGTGGATGTGAACCCGGGTCCTGCTTGTCAAAACACTGCCTTAATGCTCTCAGCCAATCTTCAGGACTAAACGGTTGTGCTGAACCACCCTTGTTATACTGAGCACATGTGGCCCGATTCAGACTTGAGATAAGTAGACCTAGCATGGACTCAATAAAACATGGATTCAAGTAATGTTAAATCAACTTATCTCAAGTCTGAATAGGGCCTCAGGAGATTTTTGGGGAGGCGAAATTCCATGGTTATTATGGAGTGAAAGTTGGAAAGGCAGAAGAAGGAATTGAACCTCGTTGTGAAGGACCTCGGCGTTACTCTGGACCCTGATCTCTCTTTTGAAGAACATATCAAGACCATTTCAAGGACAGCTTTTTTTCATCTACGTAACATTGCAAAAATCTGAAACTTTCTGTCCAAAAATGATGCAGAAAAATTAATCCATGCTTTTGTCACTTCTAGGTTAGACTACTGCAATGCTCTACTTTCCGGCTACCCGGATAAAGCACTAAATAAACTTCAGTTGGTGCTAAATACGGCTGCTAGAATCCTGACTAGAACCAAAAAATTTGATCATATTACTCCAGTGCTAGCCTCTCTACACTGGCTTCCTGTCAAAGCAAGGGCTGATTTCAAGGTTTTACTACTAACCTACAAAGCATTACATGGGCTTGCTCCTACCTATCTCTCTGATTTGGTCCTGCCGTACATACCTACACGTATGCTACGGTCACAAGAAGCAGGCCTCCTAATTGTCCCTAGAATTTCTAAGCAAACAGCTGGAGGCAGGGCTTTCTCCTACAGAGCTCCATTTTTATGGAACGGTCTGCCTACCCATGTCAGAGACGCAAACTCGGTCTCAACCTTTAAGTCCTTACTGAAGACATCTCTTCAGTGGGTCATATGATTGAGTGTAGTCTGGCCCAGGAGTGGGGAGGTGAACGGAAAGGCTCTGGAGCAACGAACCGCCCTTGCTGTCTCTGCCTGGCCGGTTCCCCTCTTCCCACTGGGATTCTCTGCCTCTAACCCTATTACAGGGGCTGAGTCACTGGCTTACTGGAGCTCTCTCATGCCGTCCCTGGAAGGGGTGCGTCACCTGAGTGGGTTGATTAGAGTGGTGTGGGGGCTGTGCTTTGGCAAAGTGGGTGGGGTTATATCCTTCCTGTTTGGCCCTGTCTGGGGGTGTCCTCGGATGGGGCCACAGTGTCTCCTGACCCCTCCTGTCTCAGCCTCCAGTATTTATGCTGCAGTAGTTAATGTGTCGGGGGGCTAGGGTCAGTTTGTTATATCTGGAGTACCTCACCTGTCCTATTCGGTGTCCTGTGTGAATCTAAGTGTGCGTTCTCTAATTCTCTCTTTCTCTCTCTCTCTCTCTCTCTCGGAGGACCTGAGCCCTAGGACCATGCCCCAGGACTACCTGACATGATGACTCCTTGCTGTCCCCAGTCCACCTGGCCGTGCTGCTGCTCCAGTTTCAACTGTTCTGCCTTATTATTATTCGACCATGCTGGTCATTTATGAACATTTGAACATCTTGGCCATGTTCTGTTATAATCTCCACCCGGCACAGCCAGAAGAGGACTGGCCACCCCACATATGCTCTCTCTAATTCTCTCTCTCTCTCGGAGGACCTGAGCCCTAGGACCATGCCCCAGGACTACCTGACATGATGACTCCTTGCTGTCCCCAGTCCACCTGACCGTGCTGCTGCTCCAGTTTCAACTGTTCTGCCTTATTGTTATACGACCATGCTGGTCATTTATGGACATTTGAACATCTTGGCCATGTTCTGTTATAATCTCCACCCGGCACAGCCAGAAGAGGACTGGCCATCCCACATAGCCTGGTTCCTCTCTAGGTTTCTTCCTAGGTTTTGGCCTTTCTAGGGAGTTTTTCCTAGCCACTGTGCTTCTACACCTGCATTGCTTGCTGTTTGGGGTTTTAGGCTGGGTTTCTGTACAGCACTTTGAGATATCAGCTGATGTACAAAGGGCTATATAAATAAATTTGATTTGATTTGATTTGAACCCCCGAACCTCCAATTTCTTTGGAATTTTACCCACTCAACCACACAGTCACGTACCGTATGATGAATTTGGGCCCCCTATTTAAAGGCAAAGGTTTAGATTAAAGGCAAAATGTGAACATCAAACTGTCACAACCATGATCTGTTTCACCTGTCGTGTGCTTGTCTTCAACCCCCCACCGGGTGTCGCCCATTTCCCCTTGTGCTTTCTGTTTGTCTGTTGCCAGTTCGTCTTGTCTCGTCCAGCCTACAAGCGTGTTTTTTCACGTACTGTTCTCTCTAGTCCCTGTTTTCTAGTTCTTCCGGTTTTGATCATTCTGCCTGCCCTGAGCCTGCCTGCCGTTCTGTACCTTACTGACTCTGCCCTGGATTACTGACCTCAGCCTGACCTCAGCCTGCCTGCTGTTCTGTACCTTACTGACTCTGCCCTGGATTACTGACCTCAGCCTGCCCTGAGCCTGCCTGCTGTTCTGTACCTTACTGACTCTGCCCTGGATTACTGACCTCAGCCTGCCCTGAGCCTGCCTGCTGTTCTGTACCTTACTGACTCTGCCCTGGATTACTGACCTCAGCCTGACCTCAGCCTGCCTGCTGTTCTGTACCTTACTGACTCTGCCCTGGTTTACTGACCTCAGCCTGCCCTGAGCCTGCCTGCTGTTCTGTACCTTACTGACTCTGCCCTGGATTACTGACCTCAGCCTGACCTCAGCCTGCCTGCTGTTCTGTACCTTACTGACTCTGCCCTGGTTTACTGACCTCAGCCTGCCCTGAGCCTGCCTGCTGTTCTGTACCTTACTGACTCTGCCCTGGTTTACTGACCTCAGCCTGCCCTGAGCCTGCCTGCTGTTCTGTACCTTACTGACTCTGCCCTGGTTTACTGACCTCAGCCTGACCTCAGCCTGCCTGCTGTTCTGTACCTTACTGACTCTGCCCTGGATTACTGACCTCAGCCTGACCTCAGCCTGCCCTTGACCTGTAGTTTGCCCCCTGTTTTGTTATTAAACATCTGTGATTCGAACTCTCTGCATCTGGGTCTTATCCTGAGTCCTGATACAAACATTGTGCTGCGGTACTGTTCGGAAATCCCCCAAGTCTGAGGCATGGAGGTGGAGAGGGGGCATTCGTGGAAGGTGTGCCCTCCAGCAAACTCTATGGTCGAGTAAAAAAACTGCCACGTTTGTTGGTCCTTCACGAACTCAGGTGAAAGCACACCAGACGCTCAGATTAAACTCTCCAAAACAATCCAAGGAAGTATGTGCCAATGAAAATGTGAGTACAAAATGTTTTCACGTTAAGGAAGGAAACATAAAAGGAATTCACTCAATGAGAACATGGATTTTGTGTAGAATATCAGCCACTAATGCTTAATAGTCAAAGTCGAACAGCAATTTTGATGAGTTTTCATGATGCCACATGTCATTGTTTGCAGTTTTGCACCTTTCGTGCACTTGTTTTAAATTACGGCAGGCTTTTCAGTTAATACTGCTGGCTTGTTTGCCTGGTAACTTTACGAGCTTTATGTAATATTAGATGTATGACCCACATCTTATACGCTACAGTAAATAGCCACTGCAAATGTAGCCTGCTCTAGCATTGGCCTACCCCATTCATGGATGCTAACTGCTTTAGCGCCTATTGACGATCCTTACCAAAGCCAGCGAAGACAAGACTCACAAACTCATGCCAACTGAATTGTCAGCTGTCAATCATATCATCATCTTAACTCTACTGTCATTCAATCCACTGAACATAAAGACTCAGGTCTGAGACATTAAGGTAATGGATGACTTGAGCCCTGGCCTGAAGTTTTGCACAAGGTTTGTTTAAGTGCTAATGCTCACATAAGCAGTCCTTGCATGTCTTTTCCCCCCATTGATATACAATATAATTCTACATTTCTGTTACTTTTGAAGAATATTAATATGATAAATAGCTTAGAGATCTTTGAACTTTCTTTATGAATATAAAAATATGAAAGACCTGTTCAAGTTGTCATTTGATCATTTGCAAAGAAAAAGAACGCATTTGAAGCTTCAGAATCATGTGAATGAATTATCGTTCTGGACAAACGTATTCATTTGTTCTTTCACAAAACAATCTTGTGTCCTATGTTAAAGCGTAATGTGCATTTGAAATTTTGGGATTACTGTAGAGTTTGTCAACATGCCATATAAGAGCAGTGAATATACACTAAGAAAAGGGATACCCATGTACAGCATCTGGAAACTATTTCTGCACTAGACAGTAGGCTTAGGCGGTATATCGTATATACCGTATACTGAGGTATTTGGAAATAGCCATTGGGTTGTTTTTCAATACTGTTGAAACTATTTATTTGAAGTTTTTCAATACATTTGTATATTTGAAAGTTTTTACCGGAGAAAAGTAGGCTAGCTACACCGAGAAAACTATTGGAGAAAAGTAGCTACACATCAGTCAGAGTTAGGGTGACCACATGTCCCGGATTGTGCGGGACAGTCCTGCATGTGGTTCCTTTGTCCCGCAACCAAACAATTATGTGCCACATTTGATCAACAAATGACAATACCACTAATCTAAATGAGATAGATTTGTTCTGTATTTCATTCAGACTTCCTACTAATTTGATGAGAATTTACATTCCAACCTCTCTTTTGTGGTCACTTTGCGCTTATGACATGATATTACATCATGAGGATGTGGTGCTGGTGACAAATACTTCTCCAATCATTGATGAGATCTGATATTTACATAGGCCAGTGTTTTATAGTCAACAAATCACATTTGTCAAATCCTTTTAGGCTAAATTCCAGCTAAACTTGGAGAGGACAGTTAACTACCGGTACTTACAAAAAGTGTGCGTCTAACGAAAAGCTACAAAAGTAAGTAAATAGCCGTATTAGACTGAAGAATAAGATAATTTCGTCAAACTCTCAATGCTCATTCAACATATTTGCTGCTACTATACTCAAGCCCGTTTTAAAAGTCTCCCTAACTAAGACCAACCAGAAATGTTTCCTTGGCCACATATTCCCAGATGGTCATAAAACAGCCACAGTCTCTCATTTCTGGATCACAACATTTTGTGGGAGGCTTGCTTGTTGCAGCGGGAGGGAGATTTTTGTGTGTGTGAAAAACATATTCAGGTGTAGGCTACACTATACTGCAAAAGTCCCACTAAATTATCCCGTTGTCCTGCATTAGGGTATTTTAAATGTGGTCACCCTAGTCAGAGCGCTGTCTGCTGACAGAAAGCCCGTTTGTGAATTCTCATCTGAGTGGAAAGTGCAACTGAAGAACAAAATTAGTCTGATGCCGAGCAGAAATGACAAGAAGCATTCTAGATCTTTGTTTATAAAACGCAGCAAGATATTTCTTATGAGTAACAAAAAACAATCCTGCGTGAAATATGCAGAATTCTGCATTAACGCGACCCCTAATTTATAGTGTTCGCTTTCTTCCTTGTTTGAGAAGTCAAAGCCCTTTGGGTGAGTTATCTGTACAGCAGCCACTGCTCGACTTCCTTGCGTTGTTTCTCCTCTCCGTTCTGTCTGCCTGTCTGTCTGTCTGTCTGCCTGTCTGCACCGAGCAGAGTACAGTGTGAACACATGCTGCTTCAGAGTCAGTACTGTTCTTCCTTCAGACAAGCATGTGTCAAAAGTTTGTTCGTTTGCACAATGTCTCTCGTTCACATTCACTTGTAAATGTGCAAACTCACCAAAAAATACCTCACCTATATATTGATAACTTTAAGAGTTGGATTGACTATCTTTGCAATTTAATTATTTTCGTTTGTGCTTGTTAGCATATTTAGCTATCAGCCTCCAAAGAAAATCGCCATTACTTGTGCTAATTTTGTTAGCATTCTGGTACTAGACACTCAATGAGCTTTTTTGCATTTTTGACTCCACTTACTAAGCCAGTAATACAGTGGGTTAACTGCCTGTTCAGGGGCAGAACGACAGATTTGTACCTTGTAGGCTCGGGGGTTTGAACTCGCAACCTTCCAGTTACTAGTCCAACGCTCTATAACCACTAGGCTACCCTGCCGACTCCACTTACTAAGCCAGTAATACTCTAAATCCCAGTATGAGCGAAGGACTGTATAACGTTATGAATATCTGGATACCGCACAACCCTACTAGACAGGATTTGAAACACCACAACAGTGTTTTAGAAGATTTAGAGAGAGGAAACGACACCAAAAGAGAAGTAATCTAATTCTTCACCACATAGGACTCGAAATGCCATAATTTCAAACTTTTCCGGGTTAGTGCTCCCAGGCTATGGCAAGGTGTTGCACAACTCTTGATTATGTGGTGCTACAACACGTCATATTCCATAACCCCTCAGGATGAATGTTTCCCTCACAACCATATGTTTCAATAGCAGCAAAGTTAAGATTTTCTTTAAGGTGGTGCCAGTTCAGTTGGGCACTAGTTAGTGTTGCAAAGCACTTCATTTTTAACAGTGTAATCTGAGGATTCAATGCATGGTTTCTATTGGATGATACCTTACATGGCTTCTCACCTGGCTTTCATGAAGTCTTCTATCTCCTTGCATGTCTTCTTGCCATCGTTGAGGTGCTGGATGATACTGTCATAACCCCCAGTGCCGGTGAAATCCCTGTTCTGGCCATTTTGGGAACGAGGAAAAGCAATACGTAATCACGGCACACCATGGAGTGCCTCTCACACCCTCCCAGTAGTGGTCATTCGAACCCCTATACACCTCACTGCATTGCCATTAACAGTCTATCAAAAAGGAAACAACTCCATTCCAAACATTCAGAGAGAAGACCCCCAAGTGCTCCAACCAAAATGATCCATAATGTAAAAGATTCCCGCTACATACAGCACACGATACATTAAACAATGGAAACAATAAAGAAAACAGTAATGAAGCAATAGAGGTCTTTTGTGAGCATGAATAAATGTGTGTTTTTTTGTGTGCTAAACTGCAGTTGAAGTTACCTGTAATGTATGTCTGCATGAGAGAATGGCATAATCATTTTATCCACATGTGATTTGAGAGGTACAGTAGGCCTACAGATGTAGAATGAATTCAATTTGAGCCAGTTCACTACAGCAGGAAAATAATTCTGCAGCAACAGCAAATGTGAATTATTATGTGGATTGCAATTAATGGACGTTTTTGTCAGTTTACAGTTTACGTATGGTAAAATCAAATGAGATGAAATGACCAACTACAGAAGACTTTTTAAACCTCAAATACATTACAAGTTTTACATTTCCTGCATTGATATAGCCTACACTGTATGGGGTATACTCCTAAACCCTGCCATTCTGATTTGCATCTAGACATTACAAGGTTTTCAAAATGACCAGAACCAAATCCATGCGGTATGTAATATTCTAAAAAAGTCAAATTACTTAACAAATAGACATAGCTAGACCTGTTCTATTATTGTGTAGGCTTATGTTGTGTTTACACCCTTATAAATGAAAGAACACATTTGCATAACTTGAAAATCATATTTAGATCTCTAAAAACAAATAGCTCTGCAATCACATTTGTACTCACCCAAAAGCAATCCTTAAAGTGAAGTTCTCTCATTGTAGACAAGAATAACGGCAGTAGAACTCTTCAAATTCTGCAGCTTGCTACCGTGTGAGTGACTGACGAACTTCTCAATGGAGGGTACGTTCACGACTACACTCATACCGCAACGGAGCACTAAACTCCTTCTCTGGGTCCTAACGACCGAGGAGAGACTCCCACCGACCTACGAGCAAGATAGATTCTGTTGGATTTGGTGCCACTTGGTGGTCACAAGCAGATGAGCAGGAGAAGGAAGGACCTCTGAGTCTGCCAATTCATATATTATATTGCCTCTTGGTTCCTCTTTTATCTGTATTCATACCATTCTCTTGTAAATATGCTTTTAATAGATATGATGAAGTTGGGATATATCTGGAGAACAGTTAAACATCCTCATTTACAAGCTGACAGACAGAAGTGATACAAACTACTGTAATAATAGCACCATAGCAGCACCCACTCATAGCACGCACTCCAGTGGGTTTAGCTCACTGGCCACCCCCAAAGCCAGTTCCTCCTTTGGTCGCCATCCCTTCCAGTTCTATGCTGCCAATGACTGGAACGAACTGCAAAAATCACTGAAGCTTGAGACTCATATCTCCTTCACTAGCTTTAAGCACCAGCTGTCAGAGCAGCTCACTGCACCTGTACATAGCCTATCTGTAAACAGCCCATCTATCTACCTCATCCCCATACTGTATTTATTTATATTGCTCCTTTGCACCCCAGTATCTCTACTTGCACATTCATCTTCTGCCGATCTACCATTCCAGTGTTTAATTGCTATATTGTAATTACTTTGCCACCATGGCCTATTTATTTCCTTAACTTACCTCATTTGCACTCACTGTATATAGACTTTTTGTTTTCTTTTGTTCTACTGTATCATTGACTATGTGTTGTTTATTCTATGTGTAACTCTGTGTTGTTGTATGTGTCAAATTGCAATGCTTTATCTTGGCCAGGTCGCAGTTGCAAATGGGAACTTGTTCTCAACTAGCCTACCTGGTTAAATAAAATAAAAACATTTCAACAAAATGTAGTCCCTTTAAATGGCTTTTATTGATTACTTATTATAGCAAACCCAATAAGACACAAACACACATACAGCTACATCTGAAGCACTCAACAAGCATAACATACATTGGGTTTTCAAACACAGCACAAGAAGTAAACACAAACGTAAAGCTTAAAATATACACAATGTTGTCTTGGTCGGTCACTTCAAAAATGTGGGTCTCTTCCTTTAAAAATGTTTCAATAACAATATAAAAAATGGTGGCAAAGTTAAGAACAAAAACAGAATGTATGGTTGTGGATGGTAAATCCCTCCCTCTTATATCGCCTTCACAGCGTCGTCGATCTCAGAGATTTGATCCTTCAGCTGGTTCCACTGCTCTGGGTTTAGTGAGATACCTGGGCACGGAACAGAGGAAAGTTAGACAGAGGAAACTAAACTGATCTAGGTTCAGTTAATGAATCCAGAAAAGTAGCATCACTGGGCTTGATGTCAAATATGACATCTGGGTACCACTGTATCTCGGAACAGAGGAAAGTTAGACAGAGGAAAGTAAACTGATCTAGGTTCAGTTAATGAATCCAGAAAAGTAGCATCACAGAAATTGTGATAGAATTTAACATTTGTTATCCTTTTAAAGGAAAGGGCATATGGATTTGATAAATTATCAATAAACCGTTTTAACTCATTGTTTGTAAAGGGGGTATGGATTTGATAAATCATCAATAAACCGTTTTAACTCATTGTTTGTAAAGGGCATATGGATTTGATAAATCATCAATAAACCGTTTTAACTCATTGTTTGAGGCACCGAAACGACGATAAAACTATTTCAACCAATGATTCATCATTCCAAATCCATGTGTGTGTTTGTAGAGTGACGGCATGACAGTGGGCTCAGGGGCCAGGGTTCTGCTGTGACAAATCTTACCTTTCCTGCCCGGCTTCATCTCTCCCTCCTGGTCCATCCAGTACTCACGGATGTCAATCAGACACTTTCCTTTGAATTCACGAACACTCACATACCTCATCTTCCCAATCTGAAAAAAAAGATGCACGTGAAGATAACCATATCGCAGACCTCCCAACTTTGAATATTAAAGTAATATTTTATGTGTACCACATCAGGCTACAAACAGTGTAGCCTATTAGGCATATAAAAAAAAAGTTACTGCATGTAACCTACATTTCGCTTTGAAATATCCTTTCTATTTTATTCAGCTACGTTCATTGTATTTTTCTTATTAAAAAATATAAAGTAATGCCACAGGAATTATAAGCAAATCGTGTCTGCTAAAATGAACTAGTGTAGCCCACAGCCATATGGCACAGCCAGTGCCTAACAATGGCACAATGACAGTTCTTAACATAATGACAACTCAGAATATGCTGTTCTGTTCTTCTGAAATAGGCTACATTTTGTCATATCATAAAGTTTCTTTATCCCTGCCTAAAATAAATATTGGATTTACTGTGATGGTGTAGGCTATATTAAAACGGAGGACTACTTATTTTTTAAATTGATGTAGGCTTGAGGTTCCAGAGGTCCGCATCAGTGGCTCGTAGGCTATGCGTGGAAGCTAAACATGTGTATGTTAGTTAACGGTCAATTACCGTGAGACCGGCAGATATTTGAAAGACAATCACTGGTTGACAAAATGTCATGACCGCCACAGACCTGGGCTACACTCTTAGAAAAAAAGGTTCCAAAAGGGTTCTTCAGCTGTCCCCATAAGGAGAACCAATGTACCTGGAACCAGAAGGGTTCTTCAGCTGTCCCCATAAGGAGAAAGCTTTTTGGTTCCATGTACCTGGAACCAGAAGGGTTCCACCTGGAAGAAAAAAAGCTTTCTCCAATGGGGACAGCTGAAGAACCTTTTTTTCTAAGAATGTATATAGACTTATGGGTACTTGGTAATTGGTTGACCTTTAGTAGCTAACTAGAAACATGTTGTCACGCCCTGGTCAAAGTATTTTGTGTTTATCTTTATGTATTTGGTCAGGCCAGGGTGTGGCATGGGGTTTTTGTAATTGTGGTGTGTTTGTCTTGGGGTTTTGGTGGTGGTATTGGGATTGTAGCTTAGTGGGTTGTCTAGCAAAGTCTATGGCTGTCTGGAGTGGTTCTCAATCAGAGGCAGGTGCTTATCGTTGTCTCTGATTGGGAACCATATTTAGGCAGCCATATTCTTTGAGTTTGTCGTGGGTGATTGTCCTTAGTGTCTTACTTGTACTCTCTGTTAGTTTGCACTAGATAGGCTGTTTTCGGTTTTCATTACGTTTATTGTTTTGTAGTGTTTAGTGTTTAGTCGTGTTTACGTTTTGTTTAATAAATATGGATCGCAATCGACACGCTGCAGTTTGGTCCGACTCTCCTTCATCACCACTAGAAAACCGTAACAGAATCACCCACCACCAACGGACCAAGCAGCGTGTTAACAGGCAGGAACCACAGGAGAGGCAACAGAGGCAGCAGCAGCAGGAGCAGCAGCAGCTGCAGTGGGAGAGGCTGAACCACCTGGAGAAATGGACATGGGAGGAAGAACTGGACGGTAAAGGACCCTGGGCTCAGCCTGGAGAATATCGCCGCCCCAAGGAAGAACTGGAGGCGGCGAAAGCTGAGAGGTGCAGATATGAGGAGGCAGCACGGCGTAGCGGATGGAAGCCCCAAAAATTTCTTGGGGGGCTCAGGGAGAGTGTGGCAGAGTCAGGAGTCAGACCTGAGCCAACTCTCCCTGTTTATCGTGAGGAGCCAAGGAGGAGACCAGAACCAGAGACTGTGAAGGAGTTAATGGGGAAATTGGAGGAGAGAGAAATGAGGGAGTTGCTGTGTTGGTGCTTTTTGCATGGAATTCGCCCGACGGAACGTGTTGGGGATTTGATGGCACCTGGGTTAGCGCTCCATACTCGTCCTGAGGTGCGTGTTAGCCGGCTGGTGAAGTTGGTGCCTGCCTCACGCACCAGGCCTCCTGTGCACATCCCTAGCCTTGCACATCCTGTGCCAACACTGCTCTCAAGATCTCCAGTACGCCTTCACAGTCTAGCCCATCCTGTGCCACCTCCACACTCCAGTCCTCCGGTAGCAGCTCCCCGCACCAGGCTTCCTGTGCGTGTCCTCGATCCAGTACCACCAGTTCCAGCACCATGCACCAGGCCTTCAGTGTGCCTCGCCTGTTCAGTGCAGCCAGCGCTTTTCTCCTCTCCTGCGCTGCTGGAGTCTCCCGCCTGTTTAGCGCAGCCAGAGCCTTTCTCCTCTACAGCGCTGCCGGAGCCTCCCGCCTGTTTAGCGCAGCCAGAGCCTTTCTCCTCTCCTACGCTGCCGGAGTCTCCCGCCTGTTCAGCGCAGCCAGAGCTGCCAGCCTGCATGGAGAAGCCAGAGCTGCCAGCCTGCATGGAGCAGCCAGAGCTGTCAGTCCATGGAGCAGCTGTCAGTCTGCATGGAGCAGCCAGAGCTGTCAGTCTGCATGGAGCAGCCAGAGCTGTCAGTCTGCATGGAGCAGCCAGAGCTGTCAGTCTGCATGGAGCAGCCAGAGCTGTCAGTCTGCATGGAGCAGCCAGAGCTGCCAGTCTGCATGGAGCTGCCAGTCTGCAAGGAGCACCAGAGCTGTCAGTCTGCATGGAGCAGCCAGAGCAGCCAGAGCTGTCAGTCTGCATGGAGCAGCCAGAGCTGTCAGTCTGCATGGAGCAGCCAGAGCTGCCAGTCTGCATGGAGCAGCCAGAGCTGTCCAGTCTGCATGGAGCAGCCAGAGCTGCCAGTCTGCATGGAGCAGCCAGAGCTGCCAGTCTGCATGGAGCTGTCAGTCTGCATGGAGCAGCCAGAGCTGTCAGTCTGCATGGAGCAGCCAGAGCTGCCAGTCTGCATGGAGCAGCCAGAGCTGTCAGTCTGCAAGGAGCTGTCAGTCTGCAAGGAGCTGCCAGTCTGCAAGGAGCTGTCAGTCTGCAAGGGAGCTGTCAGTCTCAGTCTGCAAGGAGCCGCCAGTCTGCCCAGCGCCGCCAGTGCAGCGCCAGTCTGCCCAGCGTGCCCGCCAGTCTGCCCAGCAGTCTGCGCCAGTCTGCCCAGCGTCGCCAGTCTGCCCAGCGTCGCCAGTCTGCCCAGCGCCGCCAGTCTGCCCAGCGCCGCCAGTCTGCCCAGCGTCGCCAGTCTGTCAGGATCAGTTAGATCCGCCAGTCAGCCAGGATTCGCCAGGCTGCCAGGATCCACCAGTCAGCCAGGATCCACCAGTCTTCCAGGATCCGCCAGAAGTGCCAGTCAGCCAGGATCCGCCAGAAGTGCCAGTCGGCCAGGATCTGCCAGTAATGCCAGTCGGCCAGGATCTGCCAGTCGGCCAGGATCCGCCAGTCAGCCAGACTCTTCCAGATCCGCCAGTCAGCCAGACTCTTCCAGATCTGCCAGTCAACCAGACTCTTCCAGATCTGCCAGTCAACCAGACTCTTCCAGATCTGCCAGTCAACCAGACTCTTCCAGATCTGCCAGTCAACCAGACTCTTCCAGATCTGCCAGTCAGCCAGGATCTTCCAGATCTGCCAGTCAGCCAGGATCTGCCAGTCAGCCAGGATCTGCTGAAACCACCAGCCAGCCAGGAGCTGGTAGATCTATCTACCTGCCTGAGCAGCCCTCTCACTCCTGAGCTTCCTCTCACTCCTGAGCTTCCTGTCACTCCTGAGCTTCCTGTCACTCCTGAGCTTTCTCTCACTCCTGAGCTTTCTCTCACTCCTGAGCTTTCTCTCACTCCTGAGCTTTCTCTCACTCCTGAGCTTTCTCTCACTCCCGAGCTTTCTCTCACTCCCGAGCTTCCCCTCAGTCCCGAGCTGCCTCAGTCCCGAGCTGTCCTTCAGTCCCGATCTGCTCCTCAGTCCAGTGGGGTTCTGGGTGAGGACTACTAGGCCATGGTCGGCGGCGAGGGTGGACTATCCAGGGACAAAGGGAGAGGGGACTAAGACATTAAATGAGTGGGGTCCACGTCCCGCGCCGGAGCCGCCACCATGGACAGACGCCCACCCGGACCCTCCCTATTGTTTTGAGGTGCGTTCGGGAGTCCGCACCTTAGGGGGGGGGGTTCTGTCACGCCCTGGTCAAAGTATTTTGTGTTTATCTTTATGTATTTGGTCAGGCCAGGGTGTGGCATGGGGGTTTTGTAATTGTGGTGTGTTTGTCTTGGGGTTTTGGTGGTGGTATTGGGATTGTAGCTTAGTGGGTTGTCTAGCAAGGTCTATGGCTGTCTGGAGTGGTTCTCAATCAGAGGCAGGTGCTTATCGTTGTCTCTGATTGGGAACCATATTTAGGCTGCCATATTCTTTGAGTTTGTCGTGGGTGATTGTCCTTAGTGTCTTACTTGTACTCTCTGTTAGTTTGCACTAGATAGGCTGTTTTCGGTTTTCATTACGTTTATTGTTTTGTAGTGTTTAGTGTTTAGTCGTGTTTACGTTTTGTTTAATAAATATGGATCGCAATCGACACGCTGCAGTTTGGTCCGACTCTCCTTCATCACCACTAGAAAACCGTAACACATGTTTAAAAATGTACAAATCAGGGTTCTCCCTCTGATTTAGGACTACAGTTAGTTAGGGGGGGGGTCCGGAAACCTAGAATCTAAAAATATATCCAACAATGCAGACAGCACTTAAGTCTTGTGTATGATCCTAAAAGAAATTGAGTTGGTCTCAATTACACTTTTCCATGTCAAATCTGAATAATAATAGGTGCCTTTATGTGGACAGTGAAGTGACAACGGAAACTGTCATCCTCATTTTGTTTGGGGAGAAAATCTGAACAATTCAATTACTGGATACAATGCAGTCGTCTAACTTACTGTAGGCTATTTGGAATAGGAAACAACTGAACTAGACCTACTGTATTGTTTCAGGATCTCCATCCCGGACCTAATCCATCAAGTTAGGTTTGACTTCTAGGTTACCATTCATTCAACATGCCTTATTGTCATCGGTGAACTGAATAGGATCACATCATTAGAAGCCTACTGTTGACGTACAGCTACAGTATATAACGACGACACCAGATCAAGAACTGATGAAATAACATAGGCCTACTAACGTTTAACAGTCGAAGTCGGAAGTTTACATACACTTTTACACTCAGTTTATCACAATTCCTGACATTTAATCCTAGTCAAAATGCCTTGTCTTATGTCAGTAAGGACCACCACTTTATTTTAAGAATGTGAAATGTCAGAATAATAATAGAGTGATTTATTTCAGCTTTTATTTCTTTCATCACATTCCCAGTGGGTCAGAAGTTTACATACACTCAATTAGTATTTGGTAGCACTGCCTTTAAATTGTTTAACTTGGGTCAAACGTTTCAGGTAGCCTTCCACAAGCTTCCCACAATAAGTTGGGTGAATCTTGGCCCACTCCTCCTGACAGAGCTGGTGTAACGGAGTCAAGTTTGTTGGCCTCCTTGCACACACATGCTATTTCAGTTCTGACCACAAATGTTCTACAGGATTCAGGTCAGGGCTTTTGTGATGGCCACTCCAACACCTTGACTTTGTTGCCCTTAAGCCATTTTACCACAACTTTGGAAGTATGCTTGGGATCATTGTCCATTTGGAAAACCCATTCTCGACCAAGCTGTAACTTCCTGACTGATGTCTTGAGATGTTGCTTCAATATATCCACATAATTTCCCTTGCTCATGATGCCATCTATTTTGTGAAGTGCACCAGTCCCTCCTGCAGCAAAGCACCCCCACAATGTGATGCTGCCACCCCCGTGCTTCACGGATGGGATGGTGTTCTTCGGCTTGCAAGCCTCCCCCTTTTCCTCCAAACATAACGATGGTCATTATGGCCAAACAGTTCTATTTTTGTTTCATCAGACCAGAGGACATTCCTCCAAAAGGTATGATCATTGTCCCTGTTACACACGCCTCTATGAAGAGGGAACGCAACACCCTGCTACACCTAAACTCTCCGTGAAGGGAAAAAGGTATGGACTGTAGGTGCAAGTAAGGATGACAACAGGCAGAATGTGATACCGTTTACAAGGACTTTATTCCTTTACACGGTAATATGAGGAAAAGGGGCTGGACGGAACCAAAGCAAAGAAAGTAAATCTCAAAGCCCCCCATCTCCTATCTTACCTGCCTACCCACTACTTACCTAATTTAGCACTACCTGGTGCCCTAACCAAAATGCAGGGGGTGGTCCGCCCAGGTCTTACCTAGTGTGCCTAGACAGTGAATATACTATGGGTATATGTATGCCCGCGGGCCTCTTGCCTAAGCACTCCCTAGGTGCCTTCCCCTTTCCCCCCTGGGCACAAATGAAACATAATATTAAACAATTTCACAAACAAACTAAGAAACAAAGGACATCAAATAAGCTCTGAGCAACAAACTCACAAAACATACCAACTCTCAGCAATGAACTCCCAGCAGAATCAACCTCTAGCAAAATCTCTCAGCAATCCCTACCTCCAAATCTCTAGCAAATCTCTAGCAAATCTCTAGCAAATCTCTAGCAAAATCTCTCTAGCAAAATCTCTCTAGCAAAATCTCTCTAGCAAAATCTCTCTAGCAAAATCTCTCTAGCAAAATCTCTCTAGCAAAATCTCTCTAGCAAAATCTCTCTAGCAAAATCTCTCTAGCAAAATCTCTCTAGCAAAATCTCTCTAGCAAAATCTCTCTAGCAAATCTCTCTAGCAAATCTCTCTAGCAAATCTCTCTAGCAAATCTCTCTAGCAAATCTCTCTAGCAAAATCTCTCTAGCAAAATCTCTCTAGCAAAATCTCTGCAATGACCTCCCAGAAAATCTCTCTCTCCTGAACAGAACACTGGCTTTTATATAGCTTCAGAAGGAATGGGTAATTGGAGACACGGGGCTTGACGAGGGGGCGGGGTCAGCTCTTCAATTAGCCCTGGAGTCGACCAATCAGCTGCTTGAGGGATTTCAGGAAGCCATTTCCTGAAATAAACACATGCAAATACACAAACTACAACACATAAGCTGGGGAACGTAACAGTCCCCATCTGCAGTTGCAAACCGTAGTCTGGCTTTTTGATGGCGGTTTTGGAACAGTGTCTTCTTCCTTGCTGAGTGGCCGTTCGGGTTATGTCGATATAGGTCTCATTTTACTGTGGATATCGATACTTTTGTACTGGTTTCCTCCAGCATCTTCACAAGGTCCTTTGCGGTTGTTCTGGGATTGATTTGCACTTTTTGTACCAAATATGTTCATCTCGAGGAGACAGAACGAGTCTCCTTCCTGAGCGGTATGGCGGCTGCGTGGTCCCATGGTGTTTATACTTGCGTACTATTGTTTGTACAGATGAACGTGGTACCTTCAGGCGTTTGGAAATTGCTCCCAAGAATGAACCAGACTTGTGGAGGTTTATAATTTTTTCTGAGGTCTTGGCTGATTTCCATGATGTCAAGCAAAGAGGCACTGAGTTTGAAGGTAGGCCTTGAAATACATCCACAGGTACACCTCCAATTGACTCAAATGACATCAATTAGCCAATCAGAAGCTTCTAAAGCAAGTTTCTGGAATTTTCCAAGCTGTTTAAAGGCACAGTGAACTTAGTGTATGTAAACTTCTGACCCACTGGAATTGTGATACAGTGAATTGTAAGTGAAATAATCTGTCTGTAAACAATTGTTGTAAAAATTACTTAGGACATCTACTTTGTGCATGACACAACTGACTTGCCAAAACTATAGTTTGTTAGCAAGACATTTGTGGAGTGGTTGAAAATCGAGTTTTAATGACTCCAACCTAAGTGTCTGTAAACTTCCGCCTTCAACTGTAACTTTCTGTGAAGGACAGTAATAGCAGAACAGCTCTCTCTGCCATGTCTGTGACTGAACTACCGCAACACTGCACGTTTCCTTGCTCGTCAATGCACTCGCGCCTACTACCATTGCGGAGATCCTTAACCCTTGACTAAACGCTGTAGCTAACTACCTTTGTTGTAATGACGCCTTAGCTAGGGAGCTAAAGACTAAACAATTGTGGTTATGTGCTTAACTAGCACATAAAAATTTACGAAAATGTATTTGACAAACAGTTAGTTCCCCATTACAAATGGATTGTGTGAAAAAGTTATGTATTACTGCCACGTTCCATTAACTGAGTGCCTATAGGAGCACAAAACCAGATGCTCCTTTTTTTAGTCAGACAGTCAGCAAGCTGTTCCTTTGTGAATAAGTTCCTTGATGCTGCTAATCTCAAGACAAAGTCTATTCTCTGTGACAGACTTGGTTGACGTCACAGCATCAACTAATGAGTAGTTGTCAGTGACACAAACTACAGGTAGAATGTGCCGTTTTGTCTCACCAGTGGTAAGCTCTGAGAACAGAGTTGCAAGAAAGATCGCATTGTCAATTCCATCCACAAGAGCAAGTGTTTCTCCAGCAAGTGTGCCTCGGATGGACCCTTCTGATCCTTTTTGACTGCCAACAGATGTGAGAATCTTCCTCCTTCACCCATTAACACGATTAGACGTCCACCTTGTGTGCCTCCATCTGTAAGGTTCCCTAGCGAAGCATCACTGAAGACGACTAGTTTCAAAGAGTCATCTTTTCCAACATGCTGAAACTTTAGTCACTTGTTGTGATTTCAGTTGACGAACAAGTCTGTGCGCCACCCCAGATAAAGTCATCAACATGACAGGCAAGTACTCCAGTCACATTGCAGTCTTGATCAAGCCAATAGAAGACTGCAGGATCCACTTGTGAAATTTTTCCACCTGTATTCAGCATTGTAACCTTGACTTGGTTGTACCGGTAGAGTGATGCATCTGCCAGTCCACAAACACACTTTTTTAGTTTCCACAGTGTTCCTTCACTCTTAGCTTCAGGCTGAGGTCGGATGTGAATGTCCCTTGACAGCTTTGTTCCCTGCAAAAATGCAGATTTGATGTCTATGGAATTCAGTTTCCATTTCTTCTGGCAGATCACCATCATCAGCAATCTGAGTGCCTCTGAGGCGCATGTCGGGGAGTCTTTTGGGAGTTCTTTAGCAGACAGCTCCTCTAAACCTCTAGCCACTAGATGAGTCGTTTGAGAGTTGTTTAGCAGACAGCTCCTCTAAACCTCTAGATGTGCTTTAGGCACTATTCCAGTTAAGGATTCTTTAAAGGGTACACACCCACCTTGTTGAGACACTTTTGGCTAATGTCTTTGACTTCCTCAAATACTCAATTTTTCCTCCAATTACTGAGCTCATCTAGCTTAGCTGAGTCAAATGACATGTCCTTTGTTTCAAGTACATCATCATTTTGAATGTCATTCTGTTTTTCTCAATTTTCCATTAGTTCAATTCTGAGATGATCTACAAGTAACAGGTCAGCTGACCCTGTTATACCAGAAAGTGTAGCTGGTACTGCAAGTTGTTCTGGTGTTTTCTTTTTGCTTTTCCTGCTCGTCCAATGACGGTTGCTGTATGTGGAATACCACTTTCTCTGTCCAGTTTTCAGATTGGAACAACCATGTTGTCTTAACCATTGTGGCTGTTGAATGTTTTCCTCATTTGAACGCTCAACAGTATTACCTGTTTCATGGTTGAAGGTCTCTGCTTCATTTCCTGTGTCAGTTTCAGTGTCCATATCATTGGATGCGACATCTGGTTGGTTTGTGTATGTTACTGTGTCCTTTTTGTCATTTTTCATTAGGAGACAGAGGGGCTGTTGCTGAGAATCAATCTTGATAATATACTTTCCGCAATCTTGAGTGATGCACCCTGACTATGGTGCCTCCGTGCCTCACAAATATCACCACACCAACTTGGCCAATGACGACTCCCGGTCCATTTCACTCTTGCCAGTCAACTCGTTTGTAGTACACTTTGTTTCCAGTCTCGTACTTCTCATCGGTGGGTCGTAGCCGTTTCCAGTCTCGTACTTCTCATCGGTGGGTCGTAGCCGTTTCCAGTCTCGTACTTCTCATCGGTGGGTCGTAGCCGTTTCCAGCCTCGTACTTCTCATCGGTGGGTCGTAGCCGTTTCCAGTCTCGTACTTCTCATCGGTGGGTCGTAGCCGTTTCCAGTCTCGTACTTCTCATCGGTGGGTCGTAGCCGTTTCCAGCCTCGTACTTCTCATCGGTGGGTCGTAGCCGTTTCCAGTCTCGTACTTCTCATCGGTGGGTCGTAGCTGTTTCCGCAAAGCCCTGCGAATTCTCCCTGAACACTCTGCTTCGGGGACGCATTTCTCGCTGCAAGTAGTGCTGAAAGGTGCTGTGCCCTCACACTGGTCCCCCTAGTGCAGGTGCTGTCCCCCCCATGCACTGGTCCCTTCTAGTGCTGAAAGGTACTGTCCCACCCCCATGCCCTCACACTGGTCCCCTCTAGTGCTGGTGGCTTGTCAACCAGTACAGAGGGAAGATTAGGGTTCTGCCCCAACACTAGTTGCGATGGGCTGTAACCATGAACATTGTGCAGTGAGTTTTTTGCATTCAAAGCCCAATCTAGGGCTTTTTTACAGTCACATCCATTGCCTTGCTTCACTTATAGCATGATCTCTGTGAGTGTTTGATTGTGTCTCTCCATAAGTCCATTGCTCCATGGACTGTATGCAGCAGTTGTATGCAGCAGTTGTCTTTACTTCCATGTTGAAGTTCTCTGCCATTTCTCTTATTTCATTATTATTGAATTCTCCTCCATTGTCACTGTATAATTTCTGGGGCGGGCCAAGCAAGCACACTTATCCAGGAATGAATGAAGTGCTTGACCATTTCACTGTGTTTCTTGTATTCACAATGCTTCCAGCACTGAAGCGTGTGAAGTGGTGGAATATGTGAAGGTACCACACACTTGGTCCAGGCTCATGTAGATATACAGCCACTGGTTCATTGTACTTGGAAGCCAGTGGTAAACCAACAGCTGGTCTGGGTTTTTTGACATGTCTCACAGCTGTTAAATATCTGCTGTAGAATGGAAATACTCTCATCATCATTATTCCCTGACCTGCTGAGTACTTTCTGAAGGCTGTCAACTGTAGCATGTCCAAACTGTTTGAAGCTTTAACAATACTGTGTGTTTTTCTCTGTGTTCATGTTCTCTGTGTTCATGTTCTCTGTGACTGTCAGAATCTCCATGTGCTCTGTGTCCATTAGAATCTCATTTTTGCATGGACTCTGTGTGATGTCTTTGTGTAAAATGTTGAAACAATAGTGGCCTGAGGTAGTAAGTTCAAGAGTCACTGGTTGTTTAAACATCACTGCTGTGTCATTTTTTTATGTCTAGTCCCTTCTTGAGGGAAGCTTTGCTTAATTGTAAGGGGCTATCTGTAGGGACCACCTCTGTTTCAAT
This sequence comes from Oncorhynchus tshawytscha, assembly GCF_018296145.1. Taxonomy (NCBI): domain Eukaryota; kingdom Metazoa; phylum Chordata; class Actinopteri; order Salmoniformes; family Salmonidae; genus Oncorhynchus; species Oncorhynchus tshawytscha. The sequence goes on from NC_056448.1 coordinate 3,158,468, forward strand.
GTGACACTTAGTCTGACCAATTTTTGCTGGTATCTTAACTCCCTTGGTAGAATGGACGATTCTCCCATCTCCAAATTTGAAAGCTCTGTTGCTTGGTGTCTCAATCATATTTTGTACCCCTTTCATATTTAGTTCACGGACATAGCTATCAAGCCATTTTGCACCACACACTGTCCGTGTACATGCAATATCAATCACAGCAGAGCCTACGGATTCAACTATAAAAATCTCAGTATCAGAAGCAGATTAGTTTGAAAACAGTGTAATGTTACACTGCTCTATGTTTTCACATTTTCCTGTTAGCTTAACTGGTTAATTTTTATGAGGACAGTCTTTAACCCAATGGTAAGTGCTTTGACAAATAACACATTTTGATCTCCTTTCATATTTGCCCAGATGATTTGTGCCGGGCAATGGCGCCCCCTTCTGGTTGTCTTGAGTACGTGACTTGTTTGCGCCTTTACTCTGCTGCTCAGTGTAATATGCTGCGTCACTCACTTGCATTCCATCTGTTATTGGCGCGACAGACGTCAATAACATTATTATTTAGTGCCAACCTCATTGATGCAAAAGTCAGCAAAGTACAAGCAGTCGAAGCCAACTGAACCATGTCGTACTTGCGCATTCCTATTGTACCTCTGTTCGAAATCAATTTTGTTGTCCTTCATTGCAACCGAAATATCTCTCGTAACACTGTCAAAGTTTGAATATGCCTCGTAGGCACGGTCTTTCTCTTCTTTAAGAAATACAGAATCCAGTGCTCTGATCAAAGTTTGAATATGCCTCGTAGGCACGGTCTTTTTCTTCTTTAAGAAATACAGAATCCAGTTCTCTGATCTAAGTTCCCATACCGTCATCCTTCTTCAAATCCTCCAGGGATATTTCCAGCGCTGTATCTCTCGCTCTTCCATCGAGTGATAACACCACCGCAAGTGCTTACTTTTTCGCGTCCAGATTCCAAGTTCATTTTTCCAACTGTCTTACAACCTCTTCTTGTCGAAGCGAGGTGGCACATTGTAGTTATTAACCATCCTCTGCTACCAATGTTAACTCGAAATGACAAGGTTCCAGTTGAACAAAGTTTACTATGGCGTATGAACACACTACAAGGTAGCCATCGCACACCAGGCTAGGTCCATCAACAGCAAGCCTTCCCGCGCAGGCTCACTCTTGACAGAGTGAAAGCCCCGTAATAACAGAAATATAGGGATACTTCAAACATGAAGTTAACAAATAGTACTGCGACTACGGGGCGGACGGAGCGGAGAGCTAGAGATTTCTCTCCTTGCCCATCCTCCAAATGTCTCAGCTCCAACTGCAGACAGTTGAGTCAAACTACAACGTGCAAACTAGAAGCCTATTTTTGCGTATTTTGAGGGTAGTTTGTCATACCAGCGTGCTTTGACCTCAAATGTCCTCCACGGCGGGCAAAAGGTCTGATATCGACATGCAACGAACGTCGTATCTTTTGTACTGGGGATGGACTGACACAGTGTTCCTCTATGCTGGAGTCTGGTCGAGCAGCAACACAGAGCTCGGATCTCCCTACCTGGAACTTGTTGTCATCCTTGTCCTTGTTGCCGCTTCCCTTGGAGGTTCCACCTGGTTTGGAACTCTCCCCTCCTTTCGGTTTCTTAGCTGCTGGTTTCTCTGGCGCTGCTTGCTTTCTCTTCTTGGCCTACAACAGGGGTTCATTTCCACACATATAAAAATGTTCTCTTCTGAAAGTACACAAGGCAACCTCTGATTATAATATGAACTGTAGCAGGTTAGCGTTTTTCGTCATGAATCTTGTTCTGGAGGCAGCTCTGCAGTGGTCACTAGCTGGCAAGGCCACAAAGTCATAAAATCTGAATTTAAACTTGACCCTAGCCTTAACCCTAACCACACTGCTAACCCTAACACCTAACCATAACCTTAAAATTATGACCAAAAAGCACATTTTTGTTTTCATTAATTTTTACAATATAGCCCCTTTTTTACTTTGCAGAAGGTCCATCTAGCAGAAATCGCTCAGTTCTGCCTCAAGGACATGACTCATCCCAATAAACGTCAACCTGCTCTGGACTCCCGAGTGGCGCAGCAGGCTAAGGCACTGCATCTCAGTGTGAGAGGCGTATTTACAGATACCCTAGTTCAAATCCAGGCTATAACAGGCTGTGATTGGGAGTCGCATAGGGCGGCGTACAATTGGCCCAGCGTCGTCCGTGTTTGGCTGACATTGTAAATAAGAATGTTCTGAACTGACTTGCCTAGTTAAATTTTAAAAATCTAATATATGCAGCTATATAAAAACCCGGCTTTGAATCTAGGTACACTACCGTTTGAAAGTTTGGGGTGACTTAGAAATGTCCTTGTTCTTGAAAGAAAAGCACATTTCCTGCTATTAAAATAACATCAAATTGATAAAAAATACATGTTGTAGTAGTGTTGTAAGTGACTATTGTATCTGGGAACGGCTGATATTTAATGGAATATCTACATAGGCATACAGAGGCCCATTATCAGCAACCATCACTCCTGTGTTCCAATGACACGTTGTGTTAGCTGATCCAAGTTTATAATTTTAAGAAGCTAATTGATCATTAGAAAACCTTTTTGCTATTATGTTAGAACAGCTGAAAACTGTTGACTCATTAAAGAAGCAATAAAACTGGCCTTCTTTAGACTAGTTGAGTATCGACATTTGTGGGTTTAGATTACAGGCTCAAAATGGCCAGAAACAAAGACCTTTCTTCTGAAACTCTTCAGTCTATTCTTGTTCTGAGAAATGAAGGCTATCCCATGTGAGAAATTGCCACAAAACTGAAGATCTCGTACAATGCTGTGTACTACTCCCTTCACTAAACAGCACAAACTGGAATAACCAGAAGAGAGGATTACAAGAGGCACCGGTGCACAACTGAGCAAGAGGACAAGTATATTAGATTGTCTAGTTTGAGAAACAGATGCCTCACAATTCCTCAACTGGCAGCTTCATTAAATAGTACCCACAAAACACTAGTAAACATCAACAGTGAAGAGGCGACTCCAGGATGCTGGCCTTCTAGGCAGAGTTCCTCTGCCCAGTGTCTGTTTTCTTTTGCCCATCTTAATCTTTTATTGGCCAGTCTGAGATATATATTTTACTTTGCAACTCTGCCTAGAAGGCCAGCATCCTGGAGTCGCCTCTTCACTGTTTACATTGAGACTAGTGTTTTGCGGGTACTATTTAATGAAGCTGCCAGTTGAGGACCTATGAGGTGTCTGTTTCTCAAACTAGACACTAATGTACTTGTCCTCTTGCTCAGTTGTGCACCGGGGGGCCTCACACACCTCTTTCTATTCTGGTTAGAGCCAGTTTGCTCTGTTCTGTGAAGAGAGTAGTACACAGCGTTGTACCAGAGCTTCAGTTTCTTGGCAATTTCTCACGTGGAATAGCCTTCATTTCTCAGAAAAATAATAGATTGACGAGTTTCAGAAGAAAGGTCTTTGTTTCTGGCCATTTTGAGCCTGTAATCGAAACCCACAAATGCTGATACGCCAGATACTCAACTAGTCTAAAGAATTGCCAGTTGTATTTCTTCTTTAATGAGTCAACAGTTTTCAGCTGTGCTAATATAATTGCAAAAGGGTTTTCTAATGATCAATTAGCTTTTAAAAATTATAAACTTGGATTAGCTAACAAAGTGCTATTGGAACACAGGAGTGATGGTTGCTGATAATGGGCTTTGTAAGCCTATGTAGATATTTCATTAAAAAACAGCCGTTTCCAGCTACAGTAGTCATTTACAACATTAACAATGTCTACACTGTATTTCTGATCAATTTCATGCTATTTTAATTGACTTTTTTTGCTTTTCTTAAAAAAAAAGGCATTTCTAAGTGACCCCAAACTTTTGAACGGTAGTGTAGACCTGAGCATTTTGAAATATTTGTGTCCTTTTCAGTTCTTTTGACGGAAACACAATGTCTTTACTTTGTGGCTTTGGATACAACACAGGAGCAGGGGCTGTCTGTTTAAACAACTTCATATAATGTTTACATTCCCTACATTACTCATCTCATATGTATATACTGTACTCTATCCACTGCATCTTGCCTATGCCGCTCTATACCATCACTCATTCATATCTTTTTTATGTACATATTCTTATTCATTCCTTTACACTTGTGTGTATAAGGTAATTGTTGTTAGATTAGATTACTTGTTGGATTTTACTGCATTGTCGGAACTAGAAGCACAAGCATTTCGCTACACTCGCATTAACATCTGCTAACCACGTATGTGACAAATAAAATTTGATTCGATTTTACCTTGGTCTCAGCCTCACTGTCTGAGTCACTGGCACTGGCACTGCCAGAAGTAGATGACAGAACTTCCTTTGACTTGGGCATCCTGGAAAAAAAGATGATGCAATGGCTGCATAAATACCATCCTTTCGTAAGACGTCAATGCACAAGGTTATCAAAAATAAACCTACATTCCAAAGTGCATGATTTTGTTCTATTGCAGCGTAACCTCTGATAATCCGCTTTATTGTGTCTGTTTGTTACTGTGTGCAGTAACACTATACCGTAGTTAGCAGATTAATGATAATCAGTGACCTAGTCTAGAATGCACTCTTAGAAAAAAGGTGCTAAGTAGAACCATACAGGGTTCTTCGGTTTGTCCCCATAAGGGAACCCTTTTTAGTTCTGGGTAGAACCCTCTATGTGCGGTTCCTCAAAGAGCCCCCTGTATATGGTTCTACCTAGAACAATAACCATTTTGTCATTAAAGGTTCTTCCTAGAACCCTCTATGAACGGTTCCAGCTTTACTAGCCTTTAAAATTGTATTATTTAGGACAAAACATTACATTTATCATCAGGCCTTTCATTGAGGAACTAGTCAAAGATTTGTTTAACTAAACCAAGATAAACCACAGCCTGTCGTTTCAAATGGGAACAAATGAGCCATAGTGGGCAGAACAAGCAAGGAGGTTGGCAGAGTCAAGCACGAGCTAGCGAAATCCTAGTGGCGCATTCTAGCATGCATTTCCATATTTCCGTTGGGGAACGCCTACTCTGTAACGTGCATGTGTGCAATAACTCAATTTGCCTTTGAACTCCTTCTAAACAACCCAACATTGGCGAAGGATAAAGTCTATAAAACTTTGTCCACTCTGTTCGTAACATATTGTAGTTTTGGGAAAAGAAAACTGTATTGAGATCAAATGCTTAATTGATGGGTAAATTAACAGATTGTCGGCCTAAATCCATCTCTTTCCATCACTGCCGGCCCCGGCTTTCTCTTGCTGCCATATTTGATAGTGAGTGGAAACGCCAACCGGGTGCTTCGCATCTATACATCCAGTGAAATATCTGTCTCATTGTTCTATCCGTGGCCTAGTTATACTCCTAACACAGTGGTGGTAGGAATCTCCTGGTTTACAGGCCACCACAGGCCTTCAAGTCACATTGTGCTGGTTTGCAAAGTGATGTGTAATTCCTATTGGAATCCAGGCAGAGTTAGGATGGCCAACAAGTGGAATTATTAATCAGCCCCAACCTGCATTCAGAATGACTGCCAGGTTAGGGAAGTCTGAATACTGAGACTTCCTCGGTCATCTAAACTGGAACAACCATCTCAGTAACAGGTGCCATAAAACCAACAGATTGGATCAGTTTAGAAAACAGTATGTTATTTATCTTTGTGTAGCATAAAATGTATTAGCCAATCAATGTACATGCAAAAACATATTTTACAGTAAAACAAACAATTCTGAAAATCTCCCTACATGCCGGGAAACATTATAGATGGTTCTATGCAGCACCCTCCATGCCTTCCAAAAAACGTCCAAGAACCCTTTCTTCCAAAAACGGTTCTTAGGATGTTAAATGTTTCAGATAGAACACTTTGCCTAACAAAGGATCCTTGTCTTTGGCAGAACCATATCCCTCCGCAAAGAACCGTTTACTACAAGTAAACCCGTTTACTATGATGTAAAACAACTGATGTGGTTGATTTCTGTATATATATCGACATTTCCACTGGACATTTTCCAACCTAAAAAAAAGAAGAAATGCTACACGGGTTCCCTCACGCTGACCCAGATGTAGTCCACGTGACCACCGAATGTGTACATTCAAGTAAATGTTATGGTTATTATTTCCATGTGCAATCTAGGACTGATTCGCTCGAATTATTGCACAGCTCGTCGAGTTACTGTACAAAATAGCACGCGCATACTCTGGATAGGAAGGCCTGAATTAACCAAGAATCCAACAATGTATCACGATCAATTGAGTTTGTAAAGCTCTTGCAGCACGGCTACAATGTTGCATTTTGGTTTGCACCATTGTTTGCTCCAGGTAGAAAATCTACATAGTAACAACAATACAGTACTTACGTGCAATATTTCACTGTATCAGGCTCGAGGGTCGTGTACGCGGATACTGTGAAGGCGCGAGATAAAGGCCTGCAAATCAATAATTTCTTGTCTTGTCAGAACCTGCGCGGTTTACCAAATCTTCCTTTCAAATGAACTGGACGAAGTAAAAACAGCACAAGGCTTTCATCCCGTTCATGTGATCTAGAAATCAGCGGCGCAAGTTTTGCTGCAGCTTCGATGCATCCGGAGGTAAACGGTATATTTGTGGGAAATGGGAGTTGTGGGAAATGGTGTTCTCTGATTGTGCTCCTGCTTACAGTTAAAGGCACTGCATGGTAAATTCTATGTTTTTATTTGACCTTGATTTAGCTAGGCAAATCAGTTAAGAACAAATTATTACTTACAATGACGGCCTAGGAACAGTGGGTTAACTGCCTTGTTCAGGGGCAGAACGACAGATTTGTTTTACCTTGTCAGCTCAGGGATTCTATCTAGCAACCTTTCAGTTACTAGCCCAGCTCTACATTTGGTAACAGTTCAAAACAATAAAAATGCATACATTTCGGCAATCACTGAAAGTAATAGGGCCTGAATTATTCTATCAATAACCTTGTAATAGAGTTATAGTAGCAGCACATAATAAATCATTATTTGGTGGGTGCTTATATTTGTCAAATTTCACACACTGTACTGTATAGTGACCCAAAGTTCTAACGGCTAGGCTACCTGTCATGTTCTGTGAAGTACAGTATATAATATGATACAGTATACTGTGTGATAGCCTTATATTCACTAAAAACACATTTCCTTTGCATCAGTTCATTATAAAACTAAAGGTAAAAAATGATAGCATTTAAAAAATCATTCATAAACAGAAGCATGTTTGCTCCACTTCTAATGTGAAAACATCTTCTATAATCTTCCTTGATACACTGTTAAGGATGTGTCATAAAGTACACGTAGTTGACCTTAAGGAAAGATAAGATGATTCTGTTAAGTGCCTTGGAGCAATGGTTTATTGGGCCTCTCAAAATGACCTATTTGGGGAACTAGCCTAGGGTCAAATGTGCTCTGTAATGTTCATTAAGGACACACATTCCTTACCATCTATTAGAAACAACCCGCCAATCAATATTGCACAATCTAGCCTTATCAATCGTTGTTTGTCATTTTATCAATAGAGGTATGTTCCAATCACAGTTGAACTGTTTTATAAGGCATGGACAGATGCTGCTGTCCTGCGTTGTTATTCTGTCTATCAGTGAGTACACTGAGCAAGCCAATTCATTTTGACAACTGTTTTGTAAGTGTGGAAGCATTCTCCCGGTGATATCAATCAAATAACATGTTGTGTCCTAACCCAGCATGCTATTGATTGCAGGTGTGGTGTTCCTAACATACACAGCATGACTTTCGACAGGCTATTTTTGACAGGTTATATGGACTGTCGCTTGCTGCAGTGGAAAGTGTACTGTGCCAATCAACTTTCAAGTGGAGACCAAGAGAATATTCCTAATTTACATTTTCCAATATTCCATTTAATTTGTTAACTGTCTAGTATTTTATGAATCAATATTTCAGATATTTACGAGTGTCTTTTTGTTCCACAAAATAATATAAAATAGTGTAACTATCTGTAGTCCTTAATTCATCTTTACTTGGGAAATTGGGCACCTGTGGTCAGTGAGGGCCAAAGGAATATCCAGAATTAGTTTATGGATAGTGTAATGTATGATTTTTTTTCTAGGCCCACCCCACAAACTTCCAAGTGAATTAGCCTACAATGATAATCAGCTGCCTATTTGATTACAAAGTCATCTTTGAGGAAACACAGCACACAACATTGTAATAACAAAGAGGACTGAGCATAACCGCAATACAGCAGCTGATTAGGAGGCGAGACTTGCACAGGGGATCCACAATCTACGTCACCAAGGCAATATAACGAAGCTAACTTCCGACTTTAGCAGAGACCTCACTGCTGACTAAGAATTACAGAGCTGCATGCATTCAGATACTCAATCTACTCTGTACCACAAGCACAACATGGCTCTGGAAGAGCTCAACAAAGAAACACAACGCAAGCCCAATCAATATGACCGGAAAAGGTCATTCATATTTCTGCCATTTAGTTTTGTGCTTACGATTTTACCACAAATGAGACATTATCCTATGTTAAACTGACCGACTAAACGGTTACTTTCTCTTCTCTCCAGATCTAACTGCCGTTCTGGACTGTGCGCATCAGCTGCGTAAAGTATGAGACGTCCTCGCTAGTGACGTCCTGGACTGGAGATCCAAATGGTTGGAGATATTGGCAACACAAGAATATATTCAAAGTAAAGTGAGGAACTTCAACCCACTCTCTGAAGATCACCGAAACAAGAAGACGGGAATACTATCTCAGTGCCCGAGGGCAACGGTTTTGTTAACCATGCAGTGGGTGGAATGGAGGGTTCCAGTTCACCCTCAGTGATTCAGGGGTGAGGTGAAGTCAAGGGGATACTTTGTCATGGAGAGTGAACAGTGAACCTGTGACATTGTAATGGCAAAACCAGTGCACCACCATGTGTCGTTTGACATTTGGCCAGGGGTGGGAAAAGTACCCCATTTTCATGCTTGAGTAAAAGTAAAGATACCTTAAAAGAAAATGACTCAAGTAAAAGTCACCCAGTAAAATACTAGAGTAAAACTTCAGAGTATTTGGTTTTAAAATATAGTTAAGTATCAAAAGTCAATGGAATTGCTCAAATGTAAAATAGTATCAAAAGTGTAAATAATTTCAAATTCATCATAATAAGCAAACCGATTTAGTTTTTTCCATTTACAGATAGCCAGTGTTACTCTAATACTCTAATACACTAATACTCTAATACTCTAATACACTAATACACTAATACTCTAATACTCTAATACACTAATACTCTAATACTCTAATACACTAATACTCTAATACTCTAATACTCTAATACATAACTTACAAACAAAGCATTTGTTTATTGATTCCACCAGATCAGAGGCACAAGGGATGACCAGGAATGTTCTCTTGATAAGTGTGATTTTAACCATTTTCCTGTCCTGCTAAGCATGCTAAATGTACTTCTGGGAGTATGGAGTAAAAAGAACATCATTTTCTTTAGGAATGTAGTAAGGTAAAAGCTGTCAAAAATATCATTAGTAAAGCACAGATACCCCCAAAAAGACAAGTATATTTACACCACTGCATTTGGCAGACCTGTTGCCAGTCATATGGACCATCCGACTCAAAAAAAACTATCCTACAAAGTGTGATGAAACAAATGATTATCTGTCGTTGGGGACAAGTGTCCTATCATGTTCAACTACATAGAGATCATGGACACAAAGTGGCCTTCAAAGCGCTATAATGTGTTACGTGGAGGCCAGAGGCCTAGGAGTCATTTTTCAACTACATAGAGATCATGGACACAAAGTGGCCTTCAAAGCGCTATAATGTGTTACGTGGAGGCCAGAGGCCTAGGAGTCATTTTTCAACTACATAGAGATCATGGACACAAAGTGGCCTTCAAAGCGCTATAATGTGTTACGTGGAGGCCAGAGGCCTAGGAGTCATTTTTCAACTACATAGAGATCATGGACACAAAGTGGCCTTCAAAGCTATAATGTGACGTGGAGGCCAGAGGCCTAGGAGTCATTTTTCAACTACATAGAGATCATGGACACAAAGTGGCCTTCAAAGCGCTATAATGTGTTACGTGGAGGCCAGAGGCCTAGGAGTCATTTTTCAACTACATAGAGATCATGGACACAAAGTGGCCTTCAAAGCGCTATAATGTGTTACGTGGAGGCCAGAGGCCTAGGAGTCATTTTTCAACTACATAGAGATCATGGACACAAAGTGGCCTTCAAAGCGCTATAATGTGTTACGTGGAGGCCAGAGGCCTAGGAGTCATTTTTTGCTTCCATTAATGACTAAATGTGCCACTAAAAGCTGTGTTCAAAAAACTGCATCTTGTGAAGTTCGTTATCCATTGTTAGTGTTTTTGATTCTGTTAAAAGAAAAAAAGTCAGACAACATATACCGTATGTTTCAGTCAGACGGCGAGTCCTTTTTACACTCTGTTGTAGTGCAATCAATCTGGAGGCGTTTGTTTTGAGTACTGGTAATTCATTCAAGGAATTATCATACAAAAGGCGGCTGATAAAGACATGAGCGCTACACAGTGCTAAATTCAGGCACTTAAAAAGATCCATCCTTTATTGTGTGGTAAAAATAAAAAAAGCATACAGAAGATCCCTTTCATTACGCTGTACATTAATTGATCAAATTTGATATTATAATCAGTTCCTCTCAGGAAATCCATACTATATAAATCATCCCCATCCAATCCCTCCACCATACTTTGTCTGTACACCCTCCAGATGAGTCAAATGCTCAAGGTAGAAGTTAACCCCCAACCACAGATCTAGGATCAGATAACCCTTCCCCCTGTCCTAACCTTAAGGCAGATCAAATAGTATCTGACCCTGTATCAGTAGTTAGGGCCAACTCCTAGTGATGAATAGTACAACCAACTAGCAGGCATAAAAGAGAGAGAAAAAAGAAGCCCAAACCATGAATGAAGACCAACTAAATATGAATGTAATCATGTGAATTATATTAAAGCAATAGAAGTTGGCTCAAGTAGAAAATAAAATATACATTTTAAGGATAAAATCAAAAGCGTTAAGATTATACTGCCAGAGCGGGACACGTATAATATACAATTAGCCCGTTTTAGGAGATGTTTCTTCTACTTAGTCATATGTCACATTTTCCTTCTTCTCTCAATACACTAACTAAATTACATAGATATTTGGCCTATTTGAGAGTTTCTTTCTTGGAAACTGTACCTCTTCAAAACATGACTGCACACATGTACACCCGAAACCAGTTTGCCTGCAAAGAGGAGACGCGCAGTGTCTGGAATAGGAAGAGAGAGTTGCAGAGAATATAGTGTCCCATCTGAAACGGATGGAAAGCACAAGCTACGATTCTTTAGTACATGGAGAGGGGGACACAAAGTCAAATTTAGCAGGAATAAAGCATGCACTTGGGTTGGTACCCTGAACAAAATAAACGGTGCTTCGGAATTCAACTTCATGATTTTTTTCTGCTTGTTTTTACAAATAGTAAACTCTTCTATATCCTGTGTTGAATGTGCAAAATGGTTTGGAGATGGTTAAACATTTATTAACAACAAACAGACGTGAGATCTATAGGTCATGTCTAAAAAAAACTCCTCAAAGTGACTAAACGCAAAAGACAAAAACAATGACTTATGTTCTGTATGATCATATCAGGTCATCATGGTAGGTCTGGGCCATGATGGTCACGCAAAACCTGGCGGTTTTAAAAGTCCCTCCTAAAAGAAAGGACACAGACCTGGGTGGGTGCCAGCTACTGACGCAAGTGCTTAAAGTTACACTAGGTCTCACAGTGAACAGAAAGGCCGCAACCCAAATGGCACCCCATTTCCTATGTAGTGCCTACTTTTGATCAGAGCCATTAGGGCCCTGCTCAAAAAGTGCCTTATATTAGGAAACAGGGTGCCATTTGGGACGAACCCACAGGGTACTTGATGTCAACCAACTGGCCAGGAGATAACAGGACAGTGACTCCGAGAGGTCAGGGGTCACAGCACTGTCAATACAGAGGGAGAGCCGTGCTTTGTGATCTTCATCGTCATCTTCCTCACTGCCAACACCATCATCATCCTTGTCGTCGTCATATCAGAACAGGGGAGATCTGAGAGCTCTGAGCCCCAGAGGTCTGTAGTGTTTTTTTAAAGTTCCGTCTCACGTTCGTTTCCGGTAGGGCTTCATTTGGTGAAGGCGGCCACCACGGCCCACAGCAACTCGTTAGCATTGGCCTTGGTGCTCTCCGCCTCTGGCTCCAGGTCCAGCAGCAGACGTACCCTCTTCATGGCCAGGTCATACTGTTCGTCCAGCAGCGGGGCGAAGGCGTTCTCCAGCACGTCTGATGAGTGGGCCAGGAAGATCAGGGCCAGCACGCGCTTGTCGAAGCGCCCCGGATCGTTCACCCACTTGTCCAGGACGGACTCCTGGACCTTCTTGACCAGCCGCTGTTTGATGGTGTCGTTGGTCAGCGGGTGTGTGGTCATGTCGAAGAGGAGGAAGTTCTGTTTCTCTGTGGTCAGAACGCCTTTCTCGACCAGGTTCTTGGCCAGACGTTCACGGACATTCCTCAGCTGGTAGTGCAGCTTCAATGGGTTCCACGTCTCACCTGGACAACAAAACAAATGACGGGTCATTTCTGTACAATTTTACTTGGAAACCTAATAGGCTAGCTATTGTTTAAAAAAAAAACATCAAGACAAACCCATTTAATTTCAAACAGGACTGGGAAGGGGAGGTGGCACAGTGTGGTAATATCAACAAATCATGATGATAAAGAACAAAACACTAAGAACGGAAGACAGACAGATATAGCACAGACATAATGGAGGGTGGGCGTATTCAATATGGCTTCTCACCGCTCAGCAGCTCTATCCAGCTCTGGACTGTCTCTGGGGGCTGGGTTTCTTTGACATGCTTCAGAGCCTCGTCCAGCAACATGTCTCCTGTAGGGGCGGCTGACTTACAGATAACCTGACAAAATAGATACCAGGTTTTTTTTAAGGTTGATTTCACACACACACAACAAAACCTTACTGTAACATTGGGATATACACACATAAGCATAAACTTCTAGAGTTGGCAGACTCTGCTGGTCTACCACGTTGCAATACCACACACACACAGCAGGTTGCCTAGCGGTTAACGCCATGGATGATGAAAGCGTTCCACTGGGATGCGGGCCTGTTGACTCCAATGCATCCCACAGTTGTGTCAGGATGTCCTTTGGGTGGTGGACCATTCTTGATACACACGTGAAACGGTTGAGCATGAAAAACCCAGCCGTTTTGCAGTTCTTGACGCAAACCTGGTACCTTCTCCCAAAACCCCGTACAAAAGGCACTTAAATCCTTTGTCCTGCCCATTCACCCTCTGAATGGCACACATACAAAATCGATGTCTCAATTTTGTCAAGGCTTAAAAATCCTTCTTTAACCCGTCTCCTTCCCCTTTATCTACACTGACTGAAGTGGATCTAACATATGATTTCAATAATGGATCATAGCCTGGATTCACCTGGTCAGTCTTGGAAAGAGCAGGTGTTCCTAATGCTTTGTACACTCAGTGTATAAGCAAGTGGGTTTGTAGGCTGTTGACACTTGAGAGAGGTGGAAGAGGATGTTCTGTGTGAAACCGACAGCTGTGGTGACGGCACGTTGGAAGAAGACACGAGTGTGTTAAGAGTGGCGAAAAAAAGGAAATAAGAGAAGTAGGTTCCGGTGGAATCTATAGTTCTGCCTTGTTTTTTTAGTCCGAGTGAGGGTTTTGGACTGATGGGAGTTTCCCGGGACATCTGATCAATACAAATCATGGATGCATTGGGTAATGTGACATCAGTTAGGGTAACAAGAAGAAACAATGCCTTCAGAAAGTATTCAGGCCCCTGTTTCCACATGCTGTCGTGTTACAGCCTGAATTTAAAATGGATTTTTAACTAATTGTGTCTCTTACCTACCTACACACAATACCCCATACATTTTCATTTGGAATTTTGGGTAGTGATTACAGCTGTGAGTCTCTCTTACCTACCCACACACAATACCCCATACATTTTCATTTGGAATTTTGGGTAGTGATTACAGCTGTGAGTCTCTCTTACCTACCTACACACAATACCCCATACATTTTCATTTGGAATTTTGGGTAGTGATTACAGCTGTGAGTCTCTCTTACCTACCCACACACAATACCCCATACATTTTCATTTGGAATTTTGGGTAGTGATTACAGCTGTGAGTCTCTCTTACCTACCCACACACAATACCCCATACATTTTCATTTGGAATTTTGGGTAGTGATTACAGCTGTGAGTCTCTCTTACCTACCTACACACAATACCCCATACATTTTCATTTGGAATTTTGGGTAGTGATTACAGCTGTGAGTCTCTCTAAGAGCTTTGCACACCTGTATTGTACAATATTTGCCCGTTATTGTTAAAATGATTCAAGATCTGTAAAGTTGTTCAGGCTGTAACACAACAAAAATGTGGAATAAGTCAAGGGCCAAGGGACATGAATACTTTCTGAATGTACTGTAGCTGCTTAACTAACAAACCCTTGACCTGCACTTTCTGGTGTGCTGGATAGGTATGGGGAGTGGCCGGTCTGCGAGGCACTGTCACAGACTATTAAATAACTCTGCATTTGATTGAATAAAGACAGTGATGTCAGATGAAAATACTTAGGAAAGAATAGTGATTTTTTTTTTTTAAATGAACTGAAAAGTACGACTAAATCAAATCTAATTTTATTTGTCACATGCGCCAAATACAACAGGTGTAGACCTTCCCGTGAAAAGCTTACTTACAAGCCCTTAACCAACAATGCAGTTCAAGAAATAGAGTTAAGGAAATAGTTACTAAATAAACTAAAAGTACATTTATTTAAGTAACAATAAAAGCACATAACAATAACGAGGCTATGTACAGGGGGTACCAGTACTGAGTCAATGTGCGGGTGCACAGGTTAGTCAAGGTAGTTTGTACATGTAGGTTGGGGTAAAGTGACTATGCATAGATAACAAACAGCGAGTAGCCGCAGTGTAAAAACCAAGGGGTGGGTCAATGTAAATAGTCTGGGTGGCCCTTTTACTAATTGTTCAGCAGTCTTCTAGATTGGGGGTAGAAGCTGTTGAGCATTTTGGATCTAGACTTGGCGCTCCGGTACCGCTTGCCATGCGGTAGCAGAGAGAGCAGTTTATGACTTGTGTGACTGGAGTTTTTGGGGCCTTCCTCTGGGCCGTACGCACTACCCTCTGTAGCGCCTTACGGTCGGATGCCGAGCAGTTGCCATACCAGGCGGTGAGGTCAGGATGCTCTCGATGGTACAGCTGTAGAACTGAGGATCTGGGGACCCATGCCAAATCTTTTCAGTCTCCTGATTGGGAAAAGGTGTTGTCATGCCCTCTTCACAACTGTCTTGGTAAGTTTGGACCATGATAGTTTGTTGGTAATGAGGACACCAAGGAGCTTGAAACTCTCAACATGCTCTACTACAGCCCCGTTGATGTTAATGGAGGCCTGTTCAGCATGCCTTTACCTGTCCACGATAATCTCCTTTGTCTTGCTCACATTGAGGGAGAAGTTGTTGTTCTGGCACCACACTGCCAGTTCTCTGACCTCCCTATGGTCTGTCTCATCGTTGTCGGTGACAGACCACTTGTGTCGTCAGCAAACTTAATGATGGCGTTGGAGTCGTGCTTGGCCACGCAGTCGTGGGTGAGGGGAGTAAAGGAGGGGACTAAGCGCACACCCAAGGGCCCCCGGTGTTGAGGATCAGCGTGGCAGATGTGTTGTTGCCTACCCTTACCACCTGGTGGAGGCCCGTCAGGAAGTCCAGCATCGACTTGCAGAGGGAGTTGTTTAGTCCCAGGGTCCTTAGCGTAGTGAAGAGCTTTGTGGACACTATGGTGTTCAGCGCTAAGCTGCAGTCTATGAACAGCATTCTCACATAGGCGTTCCTTTTGTCCAGGTGAGAAAGGGCAGTGTGGAGTGCGATTGAGATTGTGTCATATGTGGAGGCAGTATGCGAATTAGAGTGGGTCTAGGGTTTCCGAAATGATGGTGTTGATGTGAGCCATGACCAACCTTTCAAAAGCACTTCATGGCTACCGACGCGAGTGCTACGGGGCGTAGCCCATTGAGGCAGGTTACCGTCGCTTTCTTGGGCACAGGGACCATAGTGGTCTTCTTGAAACGTGGGTATTACAGACTCTGTCAGGGACAGATTGAAAATGTCAGTGAAGACACGCCAGTTGGTCCGTGCATGCTCCGAGTACACGCACTGGTATACATCTGGCCCCACGGCCTTGTGAATGTTGACCTGTTTAAAAAGGTCTTGCTCACATCAGCTACGGAGCTCGTGGTCACACAGTTATCCGGAACAGCTGGTGATCTCATGCATGCTTCAGTGTTGCTTGCCTCGAAGCGAGCATAAAAAAGGCATTTAGCTCGTCTGGTAGGCTCGCGCCACTGGGCAACTCACAGCTGGGTTTCTCATTACAGTCTGTAATAGTTTGCAAGCACTGCCACATCCTACGAGCGTCAGAGCCAGTGTAGTAGGATTCAATCTTTGTCCTGTATTGATGCTTTGCCTGTTCGATGGTTCGTCTTAGGGCATAGCGGGATTTCTTATAAGAGTCCGGATTAGTGTCCCGCTCCTTGAAAGCGGCAGCTCTAGCCTTTACCTCGGTGCGGATGTGGCCTGTAATCCATGGCTTCTAGTTTGGATATGTACGTAAGGTCACTGTGAGGACAATGTCGTCAATGCACGTATTGATGAAGCCGGTGACTGAGGCGGTATACTCCTCAATGCCATTGGATGAATCCCAGAACATATTCCAGTCTGTGCTAGCAAAACAGTCCTGTAGTGTAGCATCCACGTCCACATAGAGCGAGTCACTGGTAATTCATGCTTTTGTTTTTGCTTGTATGCAGGAATCTGGAGGATAGAATTATGGTCAAATTTGCCCAAATGGGGTGCGAGGGAGATCTTTGTACACATCTGTGTGTGGAGTAAAGGTGGTCTACAGTTTCCCCCCCTTCGGTTTGCACATGTGACATGCTGGTAGAAATGAGGTAAACCGGGTTTAAGTTTCCATGCATTAAAGTCCCCGGCCACTAGGAGCACTGCTTCTGGATGAGCATTTTCTTGTATGCTTTATGGCCTTATACAGCTCGTTGAGTGCGGTCTTAGTGCCAGCATCGTGTTTGTGGTGGTAAATAGACGGCTATGAATAATATAGATAATTCTCAACTATCTACCAAGAGTTTCTGTTAATTGAATGATTAGAATATTCGGCCCTGAATCATATAATTGTATGGAATTGATTAGAATGTATAAAATCATAATCAGTAAATGTGTAGGCCTAGTCAGAATTAGGGTAAAACAATGTGTCTATGGTATTTTAAACAGACTGTCTGAGCTTGGTGCCGACCTGACTAGAGATTTGGGAAAGAACGGGGAGTACGTCTCAAGGACAAGGTCACTAATCTCTGTCGGCTGGGTAGTGAGACAGTGTGTGTGTATGGTTGTGTAAGTGTGTGTGTGTGTGGTTGTGTAAATGTGTGTGTGTGTGTGTGTGTGTGGTGGTGTAAGTGTGTGTGTGTGTGTGTGGTGGTGTAAGTGTGTGTGTGTGTGTGTGTGTGTGTGTGTGTGTGTATGGTTGTGTAAATGTGTGGGCGTGAGAAGTCAGTATAAAATGAATTGCTTTGTATTCTTGACTTTAGAACGTTCCGTGAATAAACCTTTTTGACTATTTTAGCCTCCTTCGGTTTCATTCGACCAGGATCTTACACATTCTGGTTTGCAGACTGAGTAATAATTAAATTGGGTTATGTACCTGGAGAACATAATTCTCTTATCAATAGTGTGGTCTACAGCTTATCATGAACTACTCTACCTCAGACGAGCAATACGTTGAGACTTCTTTAATATTAGACATTGCGCATCTGATGTTATTGACAAATAAACACACAACTCCACCCCGTCTTACCAGACGTAGCTGCTCTGTCCTGACGCAACTTTATGTACAAAATATGTTAAACAAAAAATGTTAAATAGCACAGTTGGGTAGGAACCTGTATAACGACAGCCATCCCTTCCAGCGTCATTATCAATGTAGACCAATCAGTGTACTTCAACAACCTATTTAATACCAATGTTTGTACCTAATTTTTTACAGTTGCGTTTTTATTATGATGACTTTGTCTCTTTTCCCAGCCATAGGTAAGAGATGGGTTGGTGGGGTTGTGGGGGAGAGGGTAGATGGAAAATTGGGTGAGGGTATAAGTGGGTGGGTAATAAAAATAAATCCTGTAGGATGAATTACTATTACGTCACTGTGCGGGAATAATTGTGAAAACATTGTTTTTGTTTTATTTTGAGGGTTTGTGTGCACGTGGAGCCGAAGAAATATGCTTTGCTCCTCAAAAAGATATCGGAATGTAATGTGCCGTGTGTGGCTCTTCAATGCAAGGCGCCTATCAACGGGATTATCTCAAGGGGTGGTGCTGGAAGTGAATGCAGATGTCGACTGAACAGTATAGTGGATGGAGTGAAGACGTTTACTCCAGCCATACTATTGTTCTTTGATGAACAGTCTCTCCCTTCACATATAAAGTTCGGCTTTATGAGATATTCTGTAAGAGCTTTCGTGCCAAATCCCATCAACTATGATAAATAAAAAATATTTGGTCATGTGGCAAGTGTATGCAGATGGGAAGAGTATTGTATGCCAGAGGTGAAATGTGGTGATGAACATGCCTCCATTGAAGCCAGGGGCCTTCCCCAAACTGTTTCCACAAAGTTGGAAGCACAGAATTGTCTAGATTCTAGAATGTCATTGTATGCTGTAGTGTTAAGATTTCCCTTCACTGGAACTAAGGGGCCTCGCCGAACCATGAAAAACAGCCCCAGACCATTATTCCTCCTCCACCAAACTTTACAGTTGGCACTATGCATTCGGGCAGGTAGCGTTCTCACCCCAGAGAACATGTTTCCAACGCTCCAGAGTCAAATGGTGGCGAGCTTTACACCACTCCAGCCAACGTTTGACATTGCGCATGGTGATCTTAAGCTTGTGTGCAGCTGCTCGGCCATGGAAACCTATTTCTTGAAGCGCCCAATGAACAGTTATTGT
Organism: Oncorhynchus tshawytscha; assembly: GCF_018296145.1. Taxonomy (NCBI): domain Eukaryota; kingdom Metazoa; phylum Chordata; class Actinopteri; order Salmoniformes; family Salmonidae; genus Oncorhynchus; species Oncorhynchus tshawytscha. The sequence goes on from NC_056448.1 coordinate 3,177,620, forward strand.
GCTGACGTTACTTCCAGAAGCAGTTTGGAACTTGGTAATAAGTGTTGCAACTGAAGACAGACGATTTTTACGCCCTCTGCAGATCAGCACTCAGCGGTCCCGTTCTGGGAGCTTGTGTGGCCTATCGCTTCACGGCCCGACCCATTGCTGCGCCTAGACGTTTCCACTTCACAATAACAGCCTTTACAGTTGACCAGGGCAGCCATTTAACGAACTGACTTGTTGGAAAGGTGGCATCCTATGACAGTGCCACGTTGAAAAGTCACTGAGCTCTTCAGTACGGTCTATTCTACTTCCAATATTTGTCTATGGAGATTGCATGGCCGTGTGCTTGATTTTATACAACTGTCAGCAACGGGCTGAAATAGCAGAATCCAATCATTTGAAGGGATGTCCACATACTTTTGTATATATAGTGTATTACATGTTAAAAAGGTGGACTTTGTATAATTTATTGCAAGGGTCATAAACTGTACAGCACAAGTGGAGAAGGAATCTGAGAAAATGTGCATCAATGTGAGTGCGGCTGAATGTTTTTGGACATTGTGATTTCAGAGCCGAGGCCTTCGAAGGAATCCTGCTGACAACTGTTCCACCCTCACAAGACCCTGAGCCTGTGTAGGGTTTGTGTGTTTTGGATTGGAATGTGACTGAAGGAGTTGGATGGGTTTTGTTTGAAGAAATGGCCCACCGCCCCCTTTTCCCGCAATGGATTAAAAATGATTTTTTTTAATGACTACTCCGTACAGCAGGTGGCGGCAATACACCTTGTAGTCTGCCAATAAGACTCAAATAATACGAAAAAAACGCAAGCACAGTTGAGCCAGATCTTTCACTGGATGTGAAGCATCCGGTTGGCATTACCGCTCATCACCAAATATGGTGACGAGAGGAAACCCTGTGGCAAAAGATGGAGCGAGACATTCTGGAAATGTTCTCATCGACGAAACATCTCAATACAGTTCTCTGTTCACAAGACTAGAAACTATTACGAAAAGAGTGTACTAAGTTTTGTAGACTACTGCCTTTGCCGAAGTTTTTTTTAAATAAATGGGGTTGTTTAGAAGGAGAGCAAGGGCGAATTGAGTTATCGCGCACTTCAGAGTAGGCGTTGCCTAACAGAAATATGCAAATACAGGGTAGAACGTGCCAATAGGATCTCGCTAGCTCATGCTTTGCTATGCCCACTTCCTTGCTTGTTCTGCTTTTTATGATTCATGCTTCCATTGGAAACAACAGGCTGTGGTGGGGAGCAATGGCGGAAGCATTGTGTGATTCTGTGGGCGCGAGTAAAATTGGTGAGAACGAGTGTGGACGCCGGTGAAGAGTGGAATAAAAAAGGCCTCAAGTTGGACAGGAGCAGAAGTTTGTTGGAGTGCGATTCACCAGCATGTTTTTTGGGGGGGGTGACCCATTTTGCGGTCTCAAAGATGGCGAAGGACAAATTGGGAAAAGTGGAATTGGTCAGAGTGACCAGGAGCGGTATGATGGTGATTTTGTGTGTGTCAAAAGAGCAAAAGCTCTATCGACCTATGATGTGGAAAGCTAGGATTTTCTGAGTAGAGCACCGATTAAAAGGTGTCATCTCTGGTGTCTCGTTGGACAGAGGCTTCATGGTTTAGGGAGAACATGCCAGGGGTGGTAGACGCACAAACACTTGACCCGAATGATACACCGGAAGAAGGTGGAAAGTCTATCGGCTTTACTGTCGTTTAACTCAAAGTAAAACGTAGGTATGTGAGAGATGCGGTGAAACCGTGTGTACAAAAACCACTGCAGCGTTACAATTGTAAAAAGGTTTGCAGAAGGAATGCATGTCATTGGTGAAGAGTCTGAGAAAGCATGGTGCTGCAATTGTGGTGGGAACCACATTCCCAAGTTCCTGGAGTGCCCAGTAAGGGTGAAGGAGGTCGCAGTATCTAGGATCAGGGCTTGCTCCAGCAGGTCTCCTTTGTGGAGGCAGTACAAATAGCTGAAGGAGTGAGTGGAGATTAAATGGTAGTGGATGCCCAACAGCCTGTAGAGAGATGGTGTTCATCAGAGATCTTGAAATACTAATAGTGAAGAAAGTGGACTGTGGAATTTTTGCGCAATTGATAAATTGCACTGGACAAACTAATATATGAAACTAGGTATCATTGTTAAGGTGGCAAAAATATTTTGGGATCTCCAGGACCTCAGGACTGAAACGGTGCAGGGAATATTGAATGAAGATGTTCCCCCCCTCCCAGGCTCCCGAGCCTGTGTAGGGATCTGAGTACACATTTGAGTCAGACTGAAGGAGTACATTTAGTTTCCTTTTAGAATACTCGGAGCATGTTTTATTTTCACCTATTATTTCTGTTTTAAAGTTTCTCAGTTTTCAACCTATCCAGTAAGTGGCAGCATGCACATCTAATCTTATTTGCGAATCACCATAATACCATGGAGGAAGATGACACGCTGTGGTCTATCTTGGGTTAGTTCAAATATATATTTGACACAAGCGTGGTAACCAAGTTAATCAGTGTGTTTTCCTCACCTTTCTGGCCAGCAGGCTTTTCCTCCTCATGCCACAAGCCTCTAGCTGCAGTCTCCCTCTCAAAGCCAGTTCGATGAGCATACAACCTCGGAGACCAGAAGAAATGCAGTCATTCCAGAATGAAGTGTAGCCCTGTTGGAGAAAAAGAAGAAGAAAAAAAGTCAAGCATTTGGTGAATGCTTCACATGACACGTCCTGGTTGTATTAGGCAAACATCCTACTGGTGACAGAGGTGACACGCACAAAGTGACACGTTTGAAAACCTTTCAGAACAAATGGGAACTCGGAAATCTCGAACTTCGGAGAGTTCAAGACAACTGGGAACTCGGGAAAAACGAGCTTAGAATGGGCAAAAAATAGTTGAACGGTCTTCCAACTCGGAAATTCCTGTATTTTTCTAGAGATCCGACTTCGACCTGAAGATCACTGACGTTATGATTTTCTCGTTCCCGCCCCCAAGTTCCCAGTTGTATTGAAAGCACTATTTGTTCGCAACGTTGAATAGAAGGTAAAGCTAACGTAGGAAAAGCGCATTAGCTTAGCTAGCTATGTTAGCACATATCGTAAGCTGGTTGGAACGTAAACAAACAGCTAGAGTTACTGTAGCTAGCTAACGTTATAGCAACATGCTAACGACGATAACTAACACCATACCTCTCGATCTTTCAATCCCAATAGCAACACTTCTTCCATCAACGTCAGTCGAGTTTCTTTGGAGTCTCCTTTCTCATCCTCTTCCTCTTGACGTGGCTCGTTGTCCTCATCATCTGACCCCCTCTCCTTATCGGCAGCTGCATTGCGAGAGGCCTCGGTCCTCCTCTGCACCAGGCCCGAACTTCGCTGTGTTAGGGAAGTCATACTCTGGATGCACGTCCCAACAACAGGTAAATACAAATGATTTGATATCTCCTGAAGGTTTTAGTGTTTCCGGTGCATAAATAAAACCCAGTTGATCGTAAAATTGGGTGGAAATTGAATTAATATTCGAATAACTACAACAGCAAACCTGCAACAGCTTTTCACTTCAATACTTTCCACTTCCTGACCCAATATGGCGACACATGATGAATGGATACACGTGATGACGTCAGAAGAGGATGCACCCCTCTCTCTCTCTCTCTCTCTCTCACTCACTCACTCACTCACACACACACACACACAAGGCATAAACATGGTTAGGTAGGCATACTTAAATCCATAGATTATTGTAGATTGTAATACATTATGTTGCTTGTACAGGCAGTGGGTCCTTGTTTTTCATGTTGTGATGCAAACTCCATTGTCTTCTGAGCTCTCAACATTCTGCAAAACATGTATTACTGATGCATTCACTCATGTCTTTCTCCTTTTAGTTCCATTCATGCAGTCCAATTGAGAAGCACCTTCTGATGAGAGAAGACTTGTCATAATCCCTCCACAGTAAACAAGATTAATTCAGCCGATTCTGTTGCAAAACGTTTCTTAAACAGAACGAAATGGGGAGGGACCTACCTGAATTTGACTTCCATTTGGTTCTGAAACGGTAAACGTGTTTCCGTGATGAATATACACCCTTGCTATTTCTCCATGCGTGGCAGCTCTTATGATGCTTTCACCTCTGGCCTACATTGGCAACTTAAAGTAAGATTAAATTGACCCAAACTCAAGATTAGATGACCTAAACCTTTTAGATGGGTTCACTTACAAGGTTTTAACTGATGGGGGGGGGGAAACTATGGTCTTCTTCTTCCCAAACCACTTCTTCTGTGACAAACCACTCTATTCAAAGACAAAGATCAGTGTCTTTGTTCATGTGTCTGTTTACCATATGAACAGCAGAGAGAAGAGTTCAAGCCAGATAGCTTTGATGATATTGTCTGAGTCTGACCGTGGCTCCTGTCGTGTCTTTGGCTATGGCGGATTAAGTGATATGACATGCTATTCTATAAAATAATTTCTCCGTAATTAATATCACCTGCTTGAGCTAATCATGTAAATGTAATTAACTAGAGAGTCGGGCACCACTAAATAATATTTATAGAGCTTTTATCTTCCGAATAAACTCTTAAAAACCTAGTAATATTTTACATCAATAGCAGTCAATATTAATCGTCCTCTTAATTCAGTCTCATCTGAAAGTTGTAAATTCTTGGTTATCTGCACGAACCCTGGCTAACAATTTGAATCAGCAATACAAAATTGGATTTAATCATTTATTTACTAAATACCTAACTAATCACACAATTACACACACAGAATTAAATCATAACTTGATTACAAATTACGTCATAAAGGAAAATGTCCCTAGCCGGGCGGAACAGATATGATCGCTTGTTACACAAAGGAAAAGGGCTGGGTTCGAGTGAAAGAGCGGGAAGACTGAGGAACAAAGGGTGAAGCTGTACTATCGTAAATACAGTATCTTATACATTCTAAATTACCGCCCATTTGGAAAAGGAAAATGCAATAAATATTTACTCTGAGCTGCGCTTCGGTAGGTTGGTGGTAGATGGAAGGCCGTGTTGTCCAACCGAGTCCTTTGAAGAATGTCTCTGGTTGTCAATTGCATACGTTGTAGTAACATCGTTGGGTGATAGACGGGATACTCTGTCTGTTCCTTCCTAACCCTTGTTTGCATCTGCTGTTAACTCAAAGTTCATACCATTCGCAACCAAAGCTCACGCTGATGTTGGCTTCGTTCTGTAGTTATTATCTGAACCATTCTGACATCGGACCGTCGTCCTACATCCTCGGAACAGGAGGTTATATTGTCGTCAAGGGCTTATATAGGAAGGGAGAGAAGGGCGTGTTTGAAAAGTTTTATAGCCCATGTCCCTTCACAGGGGCGGGCCACTGATTGAGCAGCCCTATCTTATGAAGACCCAAATCTCACATTTTAGAAGCTAAAATCACATTTCATCCCATCACAAATAATTTCATATTCAAACAGTTAAATTGAACAACAATTCCATATGAATCCGATAACTCTGATGTGTAGACTTTCCACTGTAGTGTTTATGTCATCTTATCATTGATGAGAATGTCTCAGATGACCACCGAACTGACATCATATTCATTAAGTACCACCACTGGTCTTGCAATTCTTATTCTTGTTGTTTCAACTCCTCTTAAGTGTATCCCGGCTCAAATGAATAGGGTTGTATGTCCCTATGTAAGAAAAAAACATCCAAAACATTTCTGTCCTCCGTCAGGCTATATTCTTTACGAATCCAGGTTAAATTTGTCAACCTAAATGTCCTGCAATGGCTCTATTGAACAAGGACAACTATAGCTACTTGCTGCTAGGAAGCGTGATTGCGCATTCGGCAAAACACAAAGGCCACAATAATTGCTCCAAAACATGACTCCATAACTTTTTTGATCAGACAACAGGCTCAATCAACCAATGACATCAACCAATGTGTGTGTGTGTTACCTGCAAATCTGGAACAGCATTGATCTTTATTGCTCCCTGTTGGGGAACACGAGCCTTCATGTTTTTCTTCTTTGGGAAATAACAGGACGAAATACACACGCAGTCTGCCCGCTGTGAGTCATCTGTGTGTAATACACCATTCATACCACAAGATGGCAGACTAAAAGCAAGTAAAAAGATGATACCTTTTCAATGACTTGCTGTACTGTACTGATACTGGTAGCACTGTTGTTGTAGAAGCTGTTAGTAGTTGTAGTCACAGCATTGATCTTTTCACCGGTTTCTCTTCTACTAGCCAGAAAAATGAACATGTGAAATTAAACTTTTGACATACCAATCTAAAAAAGGACATGTATTTGATTTTCATTACAAAAAAACAACCCTGGAAATTTCTCCCTTATAAATCCCATTTATTTCCCCTGCAAATAGAGATGTGCTAGTCTTAGTCTTAATCACATCAGTTTGGGAACTTCAGGGAATCAACAAGTAGCATATATGACACATGGCCTCGAGTGGCACAGTGGTCTAAGGCACTGCATCTTGAGGCATCACTACAGACACCCTGGTCCGAATTCAGGCTGTATCACAACCGGCTGTGATTGGGAGTCCCATAGGGCTGTGCACAATTGGCCCAGCGTCGTCCGGGTTTGGCCGGTGTAGGGCCGCCGATGTAAATAATAATTTGTTCTTAACTGACTTGCCTAGTTAAATACAGGTAAAAACATTTATAATTGGCCCTTGATTTCCATTGTGAGCAGAAAAGCTGCCCTCTCGTGCTCACAGTGAAATGAGATAGCTTCAGCACTCCTGTGAGAAAACAGTGGAGAATCACAGTGAAATGAGATAGCTTCAGCACTCCTGTGAGAAAACAGTGGAGAATCACAGTGAAATGAGATAGCTTCAGCACTCCTGTGAGAAAACAGTGGAGAATCACAGTGAAATGAGATAGCTTCAGCACTCCTGTGAGAAAACAGTGGAGAATCACAGTGAAATGAGATAGCTTCAGCACTCCTGTGAGAAAACAGTGGAGAATCACAGTGAAATGAGATAGCTTCAGCACTCCTGTGAGAAAACAGTGGAGAATCTTCGGCCCAGTATTAAAATACACTCTCGATTCCCAGCATTCAGATTCAGAAAGAATTTCTGGAAATTAAAACTGTGTTTTAGGGACATGAGGATGACATGAGGATGATGACTATAATGACCCATATAGACGTTGGAACAGTGTTGAATTAACACACTGCTTGGTGTAAAGCCCTATTTCCCAGAGTGCCTTGCCTTTCGAGTGAATTGTAGAGTTACCACCCATGACTGTATTTGTCAGTGACAGAGATGGTTATTGCACTCATCTATTTTCAGTCCTAGGGGCTTCACCAAGTGAAATCCCAAGCTAATATATCATCATTAAAAAGAGCAGGGTAGTGTGGCCGAGTGGTCTAAGGCGCTGGATTTAATGGAGGGAGGTGGTCAAGAGGCCCAGGTCCAAGGGGGGAGGCTTGCCTGACCCATACAGCGTTACATCTCACACTCCTCCCCGGTCAACAACAAGACCCAGGTCCTCGGTTCTGGCTGGGATCTTACCTCAGAACCCTGAGGCTGATTCCAGTCGACCTGCGAGCCCCAGTCTCTTTCCTGCTCCTTATAACAACACTGTGCCCAGCTCTGGAAATGTTTAAGACATTTTAAACTGGAAAAAGAAGCAGTCACGGTTTTAACTAAACACTGCTCTCTTCTCTCTCTTGTGCAGGAGGTGGGAACCAGTGTGAGCCCATAACGGTTTGGCGTAACGTGGCCTATCCTGCTCTCCTGAATCGGCACCGGGACCTGTCCTGGATGGTCGCGCACGAGATCCTCCCGGTCAGGGCCGTTATGCACTCCCGGGTCATGACGAGGATATCCGCGTGCCCCCGACCAGGCTGTGGCTAAGAGGAGTCAGTGAGGCACTTTCTCTGGGAGTGCAGAGCCGCCAGGGACCTGTGGAAGGAAGCAGGCCCCCTGATCTCCCCGCCCCAGCTTGTGCTGTATGGGGTTGGCCGAAGGCCTATCCCACCAAAGGCCTCACGTGTCTGAAGTCCTCCCGTAACCTGCCGGTAGCGAAACGGTAGAGGCCATGGTAGCCACGGAAGCCCTGGGGTGGTACAAGCGAAGGGTCCCCCACAACACCCAAGGCCCCGGCGGCCACGGCCTGACAGCACTGCGGCGCCTAGGGCGATGCACCTAGGGGAGGGATCTCCTCTGGGCCCCAAAGGACGGCACTGGAATTGATTCGGAAGAGCAAGAGGAGGCGAGTTTGATAAGAACGTTCATGTGCAAAGGACCAAAGACAGCTTCTTAACAAAGGACCAAAGACAGCTTCTTAACAAAGGACCAAAGACAGCTTCTTAACAAAGGACCAAAGACAGATTCTTAACAAAGGACCAAAGACAGCTTCTTAACAAAGGACCAAAGACAGAGTCTTAACAAAGTGACTTTTTTCAAATGTCTTCATGTCTAAAAAAATGTTTTACTTTTGTTAAATAATTTGTACACATTTTAAATGGCTTTTACAGAATTTATGTTTTTACAAAGAAAAGTACTTTTATTCATGGTTTGTTTCTATTGTTTTTAACATGTACTTTTTAACAAATTTAATTGTAATATTCATGTGATGTGTTTTATGCTTTTATGCCGTTTTTATGTGTATAAAATGATGTACAAAAATATATATGAGCTGTTTTTAAAAGAAATGGAACAATAAAACTTTTCCAAATGAAAGAAATCATAATTAAAATGTAATTGTTTAACACAATACAATATGCATTTCTTAAGGCAGCAGTATTCAACTCTTACCCTACGAGGGATGGAACCTGCTGGTATTCTGTTCTACCTAATTAATTGTACACACCTGGTGTCCCAGGAGAACAATGAACAAATGCAGTGGAACTGGCTTCGAGGTCCAGAGTTGAGTTTGAAGGTCATAAAGCCTTATTTTGAGGGCCTACACTCTAAACATATCAATTCCCTCTGTAAGTGTTGAATTAACACTCATTGGTCTAAAATAACCCCAGTGTTTCCATCATGCTCTATTGCTGGTTAATTTTAACAATCGTTTGTTGTAATATCTATGTTTTTGCATGTACATTGATTGATTAATTAATCTTATGATTCTCAAATATAAATGACATACATTTTCTAAACTAATCCAATATGTTACTTGAATTTATTGCTCCCTTTACTGAAATGGTTGTTCAAGTTTAGATGCTTTAGGTAGTCTAATAATTCAATCTTTCCAAACCAGGCAGTCATTATGAATCCACGTGATTAAAAATATATGTTAGATATCCCCACTGGCTGGATTTCACTTGGAATTAACATCACTTTGCAAGACAGCTTAATGTCACAGATTGTGTCAAAAACCTGAAATGTTGGTTGTTTGGGTTACCCAAACATGGGTAAATGTAACCATCAATTGAGGTTGTATTCACTTTCATGCTGGGTTGACCAAGCAGCTGTTTAAAAAAAATGTAATCCATAGATTATTTTCAAGAGGCGTGGCTTATTAGAGGCTTGGCTTTTATATAGTTACCTTTGGCCACCCGTGAGAGGAAATGTCAATCCTGTTAAGTTTGTACACTGCAATGTTACATTTCACTTGAATATTATTGCACATTACATATAAGATATTTACATATTGCAATAAAGTGGTTAGTATCACATTGGAATTTGCATAGGCTTTTAAGGAACACATACACTTCTGTAAAAGGTAATTTTATTTGGCTATTCCAAAATGCATTATAGTGTAAAATGTTCTACAAGTTCAAATTTAAACCATCATTCATTAAAAATGCCAAGTAATAAACAATTCAAACACTAAGTAATCAATTCAAATTAGGCAAAGACAAATGGTCATCCAATATAAAACAAAAGCAATCAATTAATTAAAAAATGATCGGAAAGAAATGTCAGTCACTCAGTCAGTCAGTCCACAATGTGTCTTTGTGATGGGGGGGAATGGGTGGGTTTTGGGCTGGCAGTTGCTAAATGAAATTGGCAGTTGTGGTAGTTCGGTGCTGTGTCCAGGGTAGGTGCTGGCGTTGGGGCCGGGACTGGAAGTTGTGCTGGGACCGGGACTGGAGTCCAAGGGTTGTTGCTGAGTCTGGTGCTAGGGACAAAAAAACAGGAACCGGAAACTGGGGCTGCTGCAGGTGCTTGGTCGGGATCTGGCTCTGTACAGGGGAGGAAGGACAACCTGAGGAGCAAGCAGACACACCTGGAAGCACAAGACCCGGAGGTCAGTGGTGGTATTCCCCTGTGGTATGCTCGCTCCAGGCATCGGTCTAGAGCTTTAGTCCTTCCTCCGCACCTCTTTTGGTGTGGTGATGAATGGTTCCTGGTCCTGGTGTGGTTCTGTGAGAGGCAGAAGTGCAGAGGGAGGAAGGGGGAAAGGGATGGAGAGAGAGAAGGGGGATGGGGGTGGGTGTGTCCATTGGCCCGGGCTGGTTGGTGTTGGGGCAGCAGCGATACGGCAACAAGGCTGGACGCTGGAAGCTGAAAGACAGTGGGAGCAAACAGGGCCCAGACACACCTGGCCAAGGAGCACTCACAAATAGTTGGTATGTGTGTTCAGTGGGAGTGCCTCTGTAGGGGCAGCTCTCTATACGTACAATGAGCCATCTATAGATGGATTCCCTTGAGGGGAGGCAACCATGAAGAGCCGTCTAGGGAAAATTCTTCTGTTTGGAGTGTATTGTCATGGTCATGATGATGGATTATTGGGGGGAGGTTGGTGTTGGCCATGTCATTACATATTTGGATGAGGGCATCTAGTGGGTTGTTTGTGTTAGGTGGTTCTTGGCTGTTCCTTGGTCTTGGCATGCCTTCCCACTGACTGCCTGGTGAAACCCTGTACTGTCTTGGTGATGGTATGGGGATGCTGGGAGGGGTGAAGGTGGTTTGGAGGGTTCGAGAGGTCTGGACTGAGGCAGCCTGGTTTGATGCTGTGCAGGCTCAGGGGCCGGGAGGGATAAGGAGTGTGGATCTGGTTTGCAAAGGAGCAGGGTGGAAGAGTCAGGGGCAGTAGGGGGTATGGTAGGAGGGTCAGGGGCCATTGGTGGTGGGAGTGAGGATTTAGGACAGTAAGGGATAGGGAGGAGAAATCAGAGGGCATCTCAGTTTGGGTTCTGGGGTAGTCTTCTGGTCTGGTCTCTTATTGGTCTTTTCTGTTTCGTAAATGTTTTCCAATTTGGGTCATCGTTGTCATCTAAGAACTGGAGTTGTGTGGTCAGGGGGTCTTCCGGTTGTATGACCTCTCTCTCAACCAGCTCCTCTTTGACCAGGGGTTTGGAGGGGGTGGAGGAGGCAAGGAAGGGATTTGTTGGGACTGTAACGGTGGAAGGGCCAGCAGGGGTGAGGGCAGTGTCTGGGGCGTCTAGTGTGGTGACAGGGATGAGGGCCGTTTTTGAGACATCTTGGGTGGTTGGTTGGGTGTTGCCTGTGGAAAGGGATGGGTCTTCGTTGTTGTTGTCTGATGGAGGGAGTTGGGGAATGGTGGGTTTGGGATTTGGGTTGATGACGTTGATGTCGGCACTTGCTCTGCCATCATAGGACCTGGGGAAGGTTCTGATGAAATGGCCCCCTTTCCCTCACAGGTTGCAGGGGCATGTGGAGGTACAGTCTGAGGTAGGGTGGTTGTCTTTACAGATCTAGCAGATGGTGGCTGTGCAGGCTGCGGTCGGAAGGTCCAGTTGGCCGCAGTTCCTGCACAGTCTGGGCATGGAGCCTCTGTTTCTCAGCGTGATGGTGCTAGGGAAGTGTTCATTCCGCCCACTCCGGTTGCATCTGGTCTTAACAGTACCAGCCATTTTCTTGCCCCAGTCCAGACGATGTCTTCGTGCAGGACCCTCCTAGCCACTGACTTGAGGTGGCGAAGCTGCTCAACCAAACTTGTATGTTGTAGTCCTGAATGCATTCGTTGTGAAACTGTACTGTAACTATCTTGGACTCTGGAGGGTATGCTCTGAGTTCGTTTAACAGGACTGTATCTTTGCACTTTCTGTAACTGGGGGGGTCTTGAAACAAACTTCAAATGATTCCTGTGGCCATGGGGGTTTCACCAGGCAGTTCAGGTCAGATGGCACAAAGCCCATATCTCTCTGGAGAACTGCCCTGCTGAACTCCAAGCGGGTTTCAGGTCTGACGGTTGTTGTTGCTGCTCCCCGGAGATTAACGGCTCCTCATCCTCATCGGGGATTTAGTGCCTCACTGTGTTGTAGCGGCGCCTGTGGTGGCAGTTTTTTTTTATTTTGGAAAAGTATTTATTTTATTGCATTTCCTTTAAAAACAGCTTATATATATTTTTGTACAACATTTTATACACATAAAAGCGGCATTTGAATATTACATTTACATTTGTTAAGAAGTACATGTTGTTAAAAACAATAGAAACAACCATGAATTAAAGTACTTTTTCTTGTAAAAAGTGCTATTTAAAATGTGTATGAATGACTTAACAAAAGTCCCCAAAAAAGAATTAAGACATGAAAACATATAAAACAAGTCACTTTGTTAAAAAGCTGTCTTCAGTCCTTTGTATTGGAATGAGGTGAATCCTTATCAAACGCGCCTCCTCCTGCTCTTCCGAATCAATAACCGTCCTGTCCTTCAGGGGCCAGAGGAGGTCCCTCCCCTAGGTGCATCGCCCTAGGCGCCACAGCGCTGTCAGGCCGTGGCCGCCGGGACCTTGGGTCATCCAAACAACCCAGTATTGTTTAGTGTAAAAGAAGAACTGAAAATGGATGAATGCAACAGCCATGTCACTAACAAATTCAGTCATGGGTGGTAACTCTACATTTCACTTGAAAGGTAACACACTCTGGGAAATATGCAAATAAAGCTTTACACTAAGCAGAGTCTTAATTCAACACTTCAGTTTATATACGGGTCCACATTTTCAGTGTTCATTTAAACGTGAGGAATTTGCTGTGTGAGAAAGAGTTGGCTAAAACATTCAGATGTTTATTTTAACTGGGCAAGTCAGTTAAGAAGAAATTCTTATTTACAATGACCGCCTACCCGGACGCCAAACCCAGACAACACTGGGCCAATGCACCGCCCTATGGGACTCCCAATCACAGCCAGATATGATGCAGCCTGGATTTGAACCAGGGGCTGTAGTGACACCTCTTGCACTGAGATGCTGTGCCACTTGGGAGCAGAGATGTATCTCTCTGTTAATAAAAAAATCTCATTAGGAACCACTTCTACAATCCTATCATCACGCCTTAGTTTAGTTCCTAGACTGTTTCACCCACGTCTGCAGTCAGAGTCAAAGCTGAAGCAGAGCTCAGCTGTGTTGTACAGCAGGGAGGCCCAATGGCTGAGAGAAGAAGAAATGATCCCCAAAAGGTATTGAACTATGTCCAGTTTAGACAAAACTCCTCCTGTAGACAGTCTCAGCCAAGGAAATGCAGCTCGTCTCTCTGACCATGTAAGTAACATATTTGCACACTATCCAAGATGACAAGATACACAAGCAATGCTCTCTGGAGAGAATCTGTCATATGTAAGAGTAGCTGTCTATGTCCCAAAGGGCAGCCTATTCCCTATATTTTGACCAAGGCCCATAGGGTTATTTTCAAAAGAAGTGCACTATATAGGGAATAGGGTGACATTTGAGACAGACACCGAATCTGACTCCTAGCTTTATCTTCACACACAAAAAAAGCCAACTGTTGTAAACTGAAATTGTTGACAGTTTTCTATAATTGCAGCTGGTATTAATCAGAGGAGGCTGATGGCAGCAGCTGTAGGAGGACGGGCTCATTGTAATGGCTGGAATGGAATTAATGGAACTGTTTCAAACACATATACAATGGACCTGTCCTCCTATACAATGAACCTGTCCTTCTATACAATGAACCTGTCCTTCTATGCAATGGACCTGTCCTTCTATACAATGAACCTGTCCTCCTATACAATGAACCTGTCCTTCTATACAATGAACCTGTCCTCCTATACAATGGACCTGTCCTCCTATACAATGAACCTGTCCTCCTATACAATGAACCTGTCCTTCTATACAATGAACCTGTCCTCCTATACAATGAACCTGTCCTCCTATACAATGAACCTGTCCTCCTATACAATGGACCTGTCCTTCTATACAATGAACCTGTCCTCCTATACAATGAACCTGTCCTCCTATACAATGGACCTGTCCTCCTATACAATGAACCTGTCCTCCTATACAATTAACCTGTCCTCCTATACAATTAACCTGCTCTCCTATACACTGAACCTGTCCTCCTATACAATGAACCTGTCCTCCTATACAATGAACCTGTCCTCCTATACAATTGACCTGTCCTTCTATACAATGAACCTGTCCTCCTATACAATTAACCTGTCCTCCTATACAATGAACCTGTCCTCCTATACAATGAACCTGTCCTCCTATACAATGAACCTGTCCTCCTATACAATGAACCTGTCCTCCTATACACTGAACCTGTCCTCCTATACAATGAACCTGTCCTCCTATACAATGAACCTGTCCTCCTATACAATGAACCTGTCCTCCTATACAATGAACCTGTCCTCCTATACACTGAACCTGTCCTCCTATACAATGAACCTGTCCTCCTATACAATGAACCTGTCCTCGTATACAATGAACCTGCCCTTCTATACAATGAACCTGTCCTCCTATACAATGGACCTGCCCTACTATACAATGAACCTGCTCTCCTATACAATGAACCCGTCCTCGTATACAATGGACCTCCCCTTCTATACAATGAACCTGCCCTCCTATACAATGAACCTGTCCTCCTATACAATGAACCTGTCCTCCTATACAATTAACCTGTCCTCATATACAATGAACCTGTCCTCCTATACAATGGACCTGCCCTCCTATACAATGAACCTGTCCTCCTTTACAATGGACCTCCCCTTCTATACAATGCCCTCCTATACAATGAACCTGCCCTCCTATACACTGGACCTCCCCTTCTATACAATGCCCTCCTATACAATGAACCTGTCCTCCTATACAATGAACCTGTCCTCCTATACAATGAACCTGCCCTCCTATACAATGAACCTGTCCTCCTATACAATGAACCTGTCCTCCTATACAATTAACCTGTCCTCCTATACAATGAACCTGTCCTTCTATACAATGAACCTGTCCTCCTATTACCTTAACTTAATAGGAGGACAGCAGCGTAAAAGGATACATGGATATGACATTGGATAGTTTGTGACACAACATTTCCCCTTAAACTAATCCTAATGAATGACTTCCCTTCAAATATGTACAATATTTTCAGTTTGAGATCTCTTCCCCAAAACAAACTATCTCCGAAAATATATATGATCGTTTACAATCTCTTTTTGAATTAGATAATAACAAGCTCATAGGTGTTCTTCTCCGAAACGATTGTTTGGCTTGTACGTATGACTCAATAAAAGCGAAGCACAATTTTTCACTGCACATTTTTGCTTGCTGAACCAGAGTTCCATAGCCTGACAAGAGCCTTAAAACACTCCCTGGGGTTTTAAGAGAGCCACACTCATATTTGAGCCATTTCCTGTCTCTTGAGTAGGCAAGAGGGGGTGACCTGAACCCCCAGACCCAACACCCCGAGCCCAGGGCTCAGGGCATGCAGTGCACCCCTCTTTTAAGTCAACACCCCCACACTGAGAAACAGGGGAGTCATTTTCCAGAACAGAAGAGCAGAACCCAACTGCAGAAAGGAAATATCTGAATAGTTCACACAGATCACTGAGGTCACAGGATATGTCTTACATATGATTAATAGGTGATAGAAAAAGGCCATCATCTTTAAAAGGTACATACATTGCTCAATTTTAAAAGCCCAGTGAGGCGATGGTCTTATGGTCTGTGGAACTCTCCAATGACTTCTCAAATGCGTTTCTTGCTCCCTGTTACAGTAATAGAAATGTGGGCTATTCTCTAGTAACGGTGCGAGGAAACATCTGAGATCGGAGATGAGAGAATTTAGTGCCCAATCTATCCATATGCAGGAGTTAGTTTCTCTCCACAGGATTCAGTTACTTGGCTGATCTTGCAGAATGTTGGTCTGCTGGTGTGAACTTGATGCGCACAGTGAAACAGAAGCCTGATGGCTTTCTGCTGCTGTGGCTCAGTCGTGGTCCTATTATGGTAAGAGTTGAGGACGCATTATTGTTCTTTTGCTGAGTCCACATTCCGGATAGACTTACTGTAATAAGGCCCTGCCATCGCTTCACTACCGTGGCACTAAAAACGCTAGACAAAGGAGAAAACTAGGAGAATGAGAGAGAGAGGGAGGTGGGGGAGAGTAGATTGACTTGAATTGAGAGAATGAGAAAGATGTAGAGAGAGACAGAGAGAGAGAGAGAGAGAGAGAGGAGAAGAACGAGGAACGAAAGAAAGCGATGGCACGTTTCAACATCTTCTCTTTGCCTTGACAATGGTAGGAAGTGGTGTTCTGTAACTTCCCATCGGTAGAGTGTACTGTACCATAACAATGACATTATGGGGAATTGGGAGGGAGAGACAACAATAACACTGATGCAATCCCTACTCATGGCCATTCAGTCAGAGGAAGTCACTTGGTCAATCTGCGTTTGTTGGAATGTTATGTCATTGTGACTTTTCATATCGGTGTTAAGTGTTACATTCGTTAAGGCGATACTGATTGTCCAAAAATATGATTTTCGTCTTCTCCCATGCTTAGCTAGAGCATGATTTTCTCCAGGGTTGGGGTCAATTCCATTTCAAAAGCAAATTCCTTTATCTCATTTCCACATTTTTCACATTGAAAATCATTGAAGAGAATTGGAATTTCAATTTCAGTGTACTTCCTGAATTAAATGGAATTTTAAATGGAATTGACCCCAACCATGGTTTTCTCCACAGTGTTCAAGCCTTTAATGGGATGTAGTTCTTAAAAATTCTCAAGACTGGAACAACTTCTCAAGGCAAAAGAAAACGTACGCTACACCTTGGAATATCTCCAGAATATCGACTGTTTGTTCGGTTTTAATTCTCACTTGGGGAGGTCTTTTTGTTCCGCGTAGGTAGGCTACTGTGCGGCTTGCAGTGAACTACATGATCCTCCCTTTCCCCCACCCCCTAGGGGGATCTGCTCAGGAAACACTTAACAATAGAACCCCACTGCCTCCAAACCCTTCTGAAGCCCCCCCCACTCCGCTTTGAAGAAACACAGTGAGGGAGAGAAACCTACATTACAGGCCCCTGACTGGCCAGCATCCAGTCACTTCATAGGAAGTCACGTGTTCTATTCTCTATTACCTAGGTTGGCTCCCGACTTTCTATCCTTCTCCCAGATTTTAGTGTAAGCATCGGCTGGAGGGAGGTGGGAGTTAGCGAAGGCTAGCACTCAGTTCCTTTATAAACTGCAATAGAGCATGCTGGGAATATGATAAGGATGAGCGTGATTTTGCAGATCAGTTTGACCGGCTAGCTAGGTCATGCTGGACCAGTATAGACAAAAATTATTGAGGGGTTTGTTGTCAGGAGTGAGGGCAATACAGCATGTGTATCAGGAAGGGTTCTTTACTGCTGTGATGGTTGTGAAGAATCATCCTGTTCTTTCCCTCTCCACCATGTTTTCCTTTCATACAATGAAAATGCTACACTGTTAAACAAGTTGCTGTAAATTTGCAAGGCACTACAGGCTAGTGGTTGCAGAGAAAGTATGATACATTAAGGTGTTATTGCTGTAAAAGGACAGCATGCTGCTGAATGCTGGTTACTTGGAAATATGCCTCACTTGAGATTCTGAACTCACTTCTGAAATAACCGGAAATTCCTCTTATGCCGACATGTCTGTGGGCATGACAGAGATTGCATAGTGACTATGCACAGATAATAAACAGTGAGTAGCAGCAGTGTACAAAACAAATGGAATGGGGGATCTGCAAACCACTCCCATTGTTGTCATTTTTCCCAGCATGCTCTATTGCAGTTAAAGCTTTAGAATTGTTTGTTTCAATAGCTGTGATTTTGCATGTTCTTTGATTAATGAATTCATCAATTCATTTATCTACACAAATATAAATTACGTAACATTTCCTACACTAATCCAACCTGTTAGTCGGGTTTATTGCACCCATTACTGAAATAGTTGTTCCAGTTTAGAAGGTTTAGATAGTCTTGTTCATTTACCTTTCAAACCCTGGCAGTCATTCTGAATGCAGATTGTGTTACTCCACTCTGGCTGGATTCCATTAGGATTTACATGGCACTTTTCAAGCCAGCATAATGTGACTTGGTGCTGGTTTTGCTTCTGCTGGTCACCAGTGTTAAAAATACAGTGAATGCTGGTCACCGGTGTTAAAAATACAGTGAATGCTGGTCACGAGCAAAAACACAATGAAGGCTGTTCTGCTAGCATAACCAGCTATAGACCATGCCAGTTGGCCAGCAGAACCAGCTACACCATGCTGGTCAGACTAACTTGACCAGCTAGACCATGGCTTGACCAGCATCCAACCAGCATTGACAAGCATGGAACATCATAGACCATTATAGACTGGCTTGACATTTATGCTGGTCTATGCTGTTTCTTTCAGCAAGTTTGCTTCCTCATTCTCTGCGCTTCTCCTGAAGTATTGAGTTCTGCCGAAGTATGACTGATACCCTGTCATGAATTTACAGTAAACACATTGGATTGGTGTAATTATTGGCTGGAGGTTCCACCACTGGGAAACCATGAGAGGGAGCACACTTCAGGAGAAGGCTAGAAAATCTGGAACGCACCCTAATTCACAAAACAGAGGAGTCACTGTCAGTCCTTTTGAGTTTTGAGTCTCTCCCAGACAAAGTCGTTAGGATATATCAGTTATCCTGTTTAAGCTTTTGTGCAGAATCCACTGTGCTGTTTTAGGTGCAATGTTTATAGTCATGTTGCAGCCGTGTGTAGGAGGGAGATTCCAAGTTGTGGGAAGTGTGCAGGAGGACATGAGACAGAGGTCGTTTCGGTGGATGTGTATCAACTGTAGGGGTGCTCATGTTGTTGGGGAACAGAAGTATCGTGTGCGAGAGAGGCAGGTTGATGTGGCCAGAGTCAGAGTAGTGCAGAAGGTGTCATATACGGAGTCCAGTGAAGAAAGTGGAGGAGGATGGGTCAAGGGTGAGGGTTCCTGAGAGGATCCAAGTGAGTAGTAGATATGTGTCAGCACAGAGCGATAGGGCAATGAGTGAGTTATGCTTCAGTAAGGTTGGCTTCTTAGCATTCATGGCAATGGTGATCAACTGTACATCAGAAATGGAACTGGTGGCAGCTGCAGACAAGTATTTGGGTATAAGAGATTTGACGTCAGAAGAGTTACAGGGTGTCTTGAGGGGTGGTGTCTCATCCTCCCAGGCCGTTGGCATGGTGCAGGAGCAGATAGGGTCCAAGTAGTGGAATGCAGTAGTGGATTTTAATGAGTGTAGGTGTGGCAGCTGCAGAGAAGCACCTGGGTGTACAAGATTTTACTGCAGAAGAGTTAATGTGGTGGTCATTTTTATTTTATTTTTATGAAATAGTGGTATATAGGTATAGGGTTAGTTGGTGGTGCAATTTTTCCCTTTCAGGAACAGGAATAATGAAGAGGATTTACTGTAGGTTAGCTGTGACTGACCTCACACTTTAGTACAGTAGGTGGCGCTGTATACACCTTTGAGTTGGATGCGATCCGCCAACCCAATCCCACAGGAGATGAAGATAAAGAACCTAATTTACGCTCAACCTAGACCTGCTTACTAAACCAAAAAGACAGTGAATGAAAACCAGTGGAGAGAGAAAAAAACAGTGAAAACCTTTTATCCACGGAGAACCTGCCCTCCAGCCTATAGGCTGTCTGTCAAGCGTCAAAGGCTAACTTGTGTTTCAATCTGAAATGAAAGTGTTTGAGGGTTTGAAGTCATCTCAGTGTGAGCACCACAAGAGAGCATAGCAGGCCGATTACAGGCAATTTAGCATGGGTCAACTCAGCCTCTACAACATGGTTCAACTCCCCATCACCGGAGAGCAACATTGCAGACACTTGAGGAGATTTGACTCCCCTGAAGTGTCTCAATTGTAATGTCACATAGCCCTGGGTAGATTGAACTCACCATGGCCAAAGGAAATCTGTCAAACTAGTAGTAACTAAACGATGAAAGTACAGTTCAGACTGCCATACTGGTCCCGCATGAGAGATGTTGTTGCACAATCAAACGTGTCACAAAATGAAAGCAAGCAGCATCACTGGTCCTTTAGTTGTTGTTGATGCTGTCGGCTTTGTTGTTATCGCTGTGCTTAACAAAGGGCCGCCCCATGTCCACATTAATAATTGAAATGCCTCGCCGAAGGGGGTGTAGATCCTAGAAGCCTGACATTTGTTGGAATTGACCTTGCAAGTCTGTTCCCCGGACCACTTCGCTGCAGCACTCTGGCATGCCATATGTCACACTTGGGACTTCTCCTGTTCAGAACTGCAGAGGGGCAGAATCCGATATCCTCCAATCACACTGAGCGACGGAAATGTGCGGAATGTGATGTCACATGCATGTGGTCGACTGGGAGTCGTAAAAAGAAAAGAGAAACAGTCTCCGAGTTCCTCAGACGGTATTCTCACAGGACCACTCCTGGCATGTTGTAACCTGGGGAAAGCCCTGCGGTGTAGCTTGGCATTCATTACAATTGTAATGGTTCACGCCACTTACTGAGGGAACAACAAATTATTGCAGGAGCTGATTATTATTATTTTTTTTAATTACAGGCGCCGGTAGAAGTAGCTTTCATAAAAACAGAGAGTTCACTGTTGACTCTGCTTTTCAGATCTAAGTTCACCATGTAGTGCATTGATTTACATAATTGCTTCTAACCTTTGAACTCTCCCTTCACAACAATACAGTTTAGCCCCATCAAATATGTCAACGGTAAACGGATCACAGAGAAAATATGTTTAACAACACCAAAAGTAACTGGACCATGGGAGAGAGGTTATGACCTTGCTGTAACCTCCAGCTTTGATCCATTGTTGACAGAGCCAAAAGGCCAGGGCACCCTGATGGCCTAGGCATGGCCATTAGGACAGAGGGGAAGATAGGGAATCCAGGGGCCTCAGGAAGGTACATGGGGAACCAGAGTTACATGGCCCTAAGTGGCCAGGATAAGGTTGTGTCTCATCAAACCCAGAAAAGATTCAAGTTTCAAAGTTTATTTGCCACGTGCACAGGATACAACAGGTGTAAAACAGCACATTCAAATTCTTACCTTGTGAGCTCTTTCCCAACAATGCAGTGACAATAATAATAATAGAACATATCATTAAAAAATAACAATAATAATAGAAAAGAAACTCTGGAAGTACGATATAGGTTAAATAAACATGTTTTAGTATATACAGGTCAGTGCCAGTAGCTTATTCAATGTGCAGTGGTACTGGAGTGGTTGATGTACACTCTTAGAAAAAAGGGTTCCAAAAGGGTTATTTGGCTGTCCTCATAGGAGAACCCTTGTTAGTTCCAGGTAAAAAAGGGTTCCAAAAGGGTTATTCGGCTGTCCTCATAGGAGAACCCTTGTTAGTTCCAGGTAAAAAAGGGTTCCAAAAGGGTTATTCGGCTGTCCTCATAGGAGAACCCTTGTTAGTTCCAGGTAAAAAAGGGTTCCAAAAGGGTTATTCGGCTGTCCTCATAGGAGAACCCTTGTTAGTTCCAGGTAAAAAAGGGTTCCAAAAGGGTTATTCGGCTGTCCTCATAGGAGAACCCTTGTTAGTTCCAGGTAAAAAAGGGTTCCAAAAGGGTTATTCGGCTGTCCTCATAGGAGAACCCTTGTTAGTTCCAGGTAAAAAAGGGTTCTACCTGAAACCAAAATGTTTCTACCTTGAACCAAAAAGGGTTATTCAAAGGGTCCTCCTATGGGGACAGCCAAATAACCCTTTTAGGTTCTAGATAGCACCTTGTGTAGGTTTATACATAAGCATGTAGGGTGGACATGTATGTCCTGGATGGCTTGGATGTTGCCCCCGGGATGTGCTGGGCAGTCCGCACCTCCCTCTGTAGGGCCTTCCGGTCAAGGGCTGTGGAGTTCTCATACCAGACGGTGAGACAACTAGTCAGGATGCTCTCGATGGTGCAGCAGTTCGTGAGGATCTGAGGGTACATGTCAAACTTTTTCAGCCTCCTGAGGGAGAAGAGTCTCTGCCGTGTCTTCTTCAGGAATGTGCTGGTGCGAGAGGACCATGTTAAGTCCTCAGTGATGTGGATACTGAGGAACCTGAAGCTATTGACCCTCTCCACTGCGGCCCCGTTGATGTGGATGGAGGTGTGCACCCCCGTTTCCTGTAGCCCAAGATCAGCTCCTTGGGCTTGCTGATGGTGAGGGAAAGGTTGTTGTCCTAGCACCACACTGCCAGGTCTCTGATCTCCTCCCTGTGGGCTGTCTTGTCGCCTTTTGTGATCAGGCCTACCACCGTAGAGTCACCAGCAAACTTGATGATGTAGTTGGAGTCGTGCATGGCAACACAGTCATGTGTACACAGGGAGTACAGGAGGGGGCTAAGCACACAACCCAGGAGGGGTCCCTTGTTGAGGGTCAGCGTGGTGGAGGTGTGGTTGCCTACTCTCACCACCTGGGGTCAGCCCTTCAAGATCCAGTTGCAGAGGGAGATGTTCAGTCCCAGGGTCCCGAGCTTGGTGACGAGCTTGGAGGGCACTCTGTTCTTGAACACTGAGCTGTAGTCGATGATCAGTATTCTCCCATACTGTAGGTATTGCTTGTCTCGTAGAGTGATGTTGGCGATTCATTCCCTAAAAGATGTTTCCTGTTTATTTTTGTTTGAAAAGTGTGTTTCAAACAAACGGTCTAAATACCGTTCCTAAAAGGACAAAGGGAGAAGTACAAAGGTCAAAACAAATCTGATCTGGAAATAGTCGCAAAGGACATTCAGTAGGAATCTCTCTGCTTTATTTCATACTGAGTTGTCCGAACGTAGTTTGAAGTCTTTACCATCCATGTCCCCTGTGTAGTAAAAAAGGTCAGTGACTCAACATCCACCTTGAGCTGAACAGGGTTTCGCTAGCTGTGCTATTCGCCTGTAACAGGGAGTGGATGGCGGGTTTTCAACAACGGTCAGAGAGAGAGACATGAAAGCAGACTTCTTACTGTCTCTTCTTCCTTGTCATGACTAATTCGATTATTTGATTCAGAGAAGGGAACTTCCTCTGCTCTATCTATCTTCCGTCTTTAGTTATTCACATTAACTATGAGTTTATTGTTTTATGAGTGAGTTTCTGATTGACTTCTTCCGTTGACTTCTGATTGACTTCTTCCGACTAGAAAAAGATACCACTATCAATTATGAAGAAAATTATTTCATATAGTTTACATTCAAATTGTGTCACTTAGATAATACAGATAAGGTGTTTGTGTTTGGTATTCTATCCAAATATCCATGAGATTTGGTTCTGGGTTCCAAAATGAGTATTTTGAAAACATGAAAACACCACTGAGTTTGGTGTTAAGTGGTGAGTTAAATGGTGAGCAACAACGGTTCAGCAGCGAAGTGGTAAGCCAAACAAGCTCACAGAATGGGACCGCCAAGAGCTGAAGCACGTAGAACGGAAAAATAGTCTGTCCTCGGTTGCGACACTCACTACCGAGTTCCAAACTGGCAGTGGAATAACTACACTGTTTGTCGGAAGCTTCATGAAATGGGTTTCCATGGCCAAGCAGGCGCACACTACCTAAGATCACCATGTGCAGTGCCAAGTGTCGGCTGGATGGCGTAACCTCAACTAACCTGTACCCCCGCACATTGACTCGGTACTGGTACCCCCTGTTTTTCATGGTTCGGGTTAGGCCCCTTAGTTCCAGTGAAGGGAAATCTTAACGGTACAGCATAAAATGACATTCTAGACAATTCTGTGCTACCAACTTTGTGGCAAGGCCCTTTCCTGTTTGAGTATGACAATGCCCCTGTGCATAAAGCGAGGTCCATACAGAAATGGTTTGTCGAGGTGTGCAAGAACGCCGACTGGCTGCTCTGTGAACCTCTGGGATGAATTGGAACGCCGACTGGCTGCTCTGTGAACCTCTGGGATGAATTGGAACGCCGACTGTGAACCTCTGGCTGCTCTGTGAACCTCTGGGATGAATTGGAACGCCGACTGGCTGCTCTGTGAACCTCTGGGATGAATTGGAACGCCGACTGGCTGCTCTGTGAACATCTGGGATGAATTGGAACGCCGACTGGCTGCTCTGTGAACCTCTGGGATGAATTGGAACGCCGACTGGCTGCTCTGTGAACCTTTGGGATGAATTGGAACGCCGACTGGCTGCTCTGTGAACCTCTGGGATGAATTGGAACGCCGACTGGCTGCTCTGTGAACCTCTGGGATGAATTGGAACGCCGACTGGCTGCTCTGTGAACCTCTGGGATGAATTGGAACGCCGACTGGCTGCTCTGTGAACCTCTGGGATGAATTGGAACGCCGACTGGCTGCTCTGTGAACCTTTGGGATGAATTGGAACGCCGACTGGCTGCTCTGTGAACCTTTGGGATGAATTGGAACGCCGACTGGCTGCTCTGTGAACCTCTGGGATGAATTGGAACGCCGACTGGCGTCTCTGTGAACCTTTGGGATGAATTGGAACGCCGACTGGCTGCTCTGTGAACCTCTGGGATGAATTGGAACGCCGACTGGCTGCTCTGTGAACCTCTGGGATGAATTGGAACGCCGACTGGCTGCTCTGTGAACCTCTGGGATGAATTGGAACGCCGACTGGCTGCTCTGTGAACCTTTGGGATGAATTGGAACGCCGACTGGCTGCTCTGTGAACCTCTGGGATGAATTGGAACGCCGACTGGCTGCTCTGTGAACCTCTGGGATGAATTGGAACGCCGACTGGCTGCTCTGTGAACCTCTGGGATGAATTGGAACGCCGACTGGCTGCTCTGTGAACCTCTGGGATGAATTGGAACGCCGACTGGCTGCTCTGTGAACATCTGGGATGAATTGGAACGCCGACTGGCTGCTCTGTGAACCTCTGGGATGAATTGGAACGCCGACTGGCTGCTCTGTGAACCTTTGGGATGAATTGGAACGCCGACTGGCTGCTCTGTGAACCTCTGGGATGAATTGGAACGCCGACTGGCTGCTCTGTGAACCTCTGGGATGAATTGGAACGCCGACTGGCTGCTCTGTGAACCTCTGGGATGAATTGGAACGCCGACTGGCTGCTCTGTGAACCTCTGGGATGAATTGGAACGCCGACTGGCTGCTCTGTGAACCTCTGGGATGAATTGGAACTGCCGACTGGGCTGCTCTGTGAACCTCTGGGATGAATTGGAACGCCGACTGGCTGCTCTGTGAACCTTGGGATGACCTCTGGGATTGGAACGCCGACTGGCTGCTCTGTGAACCTTTGGGATGAATTGGAACGCCGACTGGCTGCTCTGTGAACCTCTGGGATGAATTGGAACGCCGACTGGCGTCTCTGTGAACCTTTGGGATGAATTGGAACGCCGACTGGCTGCTCTGTGAACCTCTGGGATGAATTGGAACGCCGACTGGCTGCTCTGTGAACCTCTGGGATGAATTGGAACGCCGACTGGCTGCTCTGTGAACCTCTGGGATGAATTGGAACGCCGACTGGCTGCTCTGTGAACCTCTGGGATGAATTGGAACGCCGACTGGCTGCTCTGTGAACATCTGGGATGAATTGGAACGCCGACTGGCTGCTCTGTGAACCTCTGGGATGAATTGGAACGCCGACTGGCTGCTCTGTGAACCCTGGAACGCCGACTGGCTGGGATGGGAATTGGAACGCCGACTGGCTGCTCTGTGAACCTCTGGGATGAATTGGAACGCCGACTGGCTGCTCTGTGAACCTCTGGGATGAATTGGAACGCCGACTGGCTGCTCTGTGAACCTCTGGGATGAATTGGAACGCCGACTGGCTGCTCTGTGAACCTCTGGGATGAATTGGAACGCCGACTGGCTGCTCTGTGAACCTCTGGGATGAATTGGAACGCCGACTGGCTGCTCTGTGAACCTTTGGGATGAATTGGAACGCCGACTGGCTGCTCTGTGAACCTCTGGGATGAATTGGAACGCCGACTGGCTCTCTGTGAACCTTGAACGCCGACTGGCTGCTCTGTGGATGAATTGGGGAACGCCGACTGGCTGCTCTGTGAACCTCTGGGATGAATTGGAACGCCGACTGGCTGCTCTGTGAACCTCTGGGATGCTCTGTGAACCTCTGGGATGAATTGGAACGCCGACTGGCTGCTCTGTGAACCTCTGGGATGAATTGGAACGCCGACTGGCTGCTCTGTGAACCTCTGGGATGAATTGGAACGCCGACTGGCTGCTCTGTGAACCTCTGGGATGAATTGGAACGCCGACTGGCTGCTCTGTGAACCTCTGGGATGAATTGGAACGCCGACTGGCTGCTCTGTGAACCTCTGGGATGAATTGGAACGCCGACTGGCTGCTGAACCTCTGGGATGAATTGAACCCGACTGGCTGGGAATGGGATGAATTGGAACGCCGACTGGCTGCTCTGTGAACCTCTGGGATGAATTGGAACGCCGACTGGCTGCTCTGTGAACCTCTGGACTGGCTGCTCTGTGAACCTCTGGGATTGGAACGCCGACTGGCTGCTCTGTGAACCTCTGGGATGAATTGGAACGCCGACTGGCTGCTCTGTGAACCTCTGGGATGAATTGGAACGCCGACTGGCTGCTCTGTGAACCTCTGGGATGAATTGGAACGCCGACTGGCTGCTCTGTGAACCTCTGGGATGAATTGGAACGCCGACTGGCTGCTCTGTGAACCTTTGGGATGAATTGGAATGCCGACTGGCTGCTCTGTGAACCTCTGGGATGAATTGGAACGCCGACTGGCTGCTCTGTGAACCTCTGGGATGAATTGGAACGCCGACTGGCTGCTCTGTGAACCTCTGGGATGAATTGGAACGCCGACTGGCTGCTCTGTGAACCTCTGGGATGAATTGGAACGCCGACTGGCTGCTCTGTGAACCATCTGGGATGAATTGGAACGCCGACTGGCTGCTCTGTGAACCTCTGGGATGAATTGGAACGCCGACTGGCTGCTCTGTGAACCTTTGGGATGAATTGGAACGCCGACTGGCTGCTCTGTGAACCTCTGGGATGAATTGGAACGCCGACTGGCTGCTCTGTGAACCTCTGGGATGAATTGGAACGCCGACTGGCTGCTCTGTGAACCTCTGGGATGAATTGGAACGCCGACTGGCTGCTTTGTGAACCTCTGGGATGAATTGGAACGCCGACTGGCTGCTCTGTGAACCTGCTCTGGGATGAATTGGAACGCCGACTGGCTGCTCTGTGAACCTCTGGGATGAATTGGAACGCCGACTGGCTGCTCTGTGAACCTCTGGGATGAATTGGAACGCCGACTGGCTGCTCTGTGAACCTCTGGGATGAATTGGAACGCCGACTGGCTGCTCTGTGAACCTCTGGGATGAATTGGAACGCCGACTGGCTGCTCTGTGAACCTCTGGGATGAATTGGAACGCCGACTGGCTGCTCTGTGAACCTTTGGGATGACCTCTGGGATTGGAACGCCGACTGGCTGCTCTGTGAACCTCTGGGATGAATTGGAACGCCGACTGGCTGCTCTGTGAACCTCTGGGATGAATTGGAACGCCGACTGGCTGCTCTGTGAACCTTTGGGATGAATTGGAACGCCGACTGGCTGCTCTGTGAACCTCTGGGATGAATTGGAACGCCGACTGGCTGCTCTGTGAACCTCTGGGATGAATTGGGGAACGCCGACTGGCTGCTCTGTGAACCTCTGGGATGAATTGGAACGCCGACTGGCTGCTCTGTGAACCTCTGGGATGAATTGGAACGCCGACTGGCTGCTCTGTGAACCTCTGGGATGAATTGGAACGCCGACTGGCTGCTCTGTGAACCTTTGGGATGAATTGGAACGCCGACTGGCTGCTCTGTGAACCTCTGGGATGAATTGGAACGCCGACTGGCTGCTCTGTGAACCTCTGGGATGAATTGGAACGCCGACTGGCTGCTCTGTGAACCTCTGGGATGAATTGGAACGCCGACTGGCTGCTCTGTGAACCTCTGGGATGAATTGGAACGCCGACTGGCTGCTCTGTGAACCTCTGGGATGAATTGGAACGCCGACTGGCTGCTCTGTGAACCTCTGGGATGAACCTCTGATGAACGCCGACTGGCTGCTCTGTGAACCTCTGGGATGAACTGGAACGCCGACTGGCTGCTCTGTGAACCTCTGGGATGAATTGGAACGCCGACTGGCTGCTCTGTGAACCTCTGGGATGAATTGGAACGCCGACTGGCTGCTCTGTGAACCTTTGGGATGAATTGGAACGCCGACTGCGAGCCAGGCCTAATCGCCCAACACCAATGCCCGACCTCACTAACACTCTTGCGGCTGAAATGGAAGCAATTCCCCGCAACAGTGGTCCAAAATTCTTTGAGGAAAACCTGAAGAGTGGAGGTTGTCATAGCAGCAAAGGCGGGACCAACTCTATATTAACGCCCGTGACTTTTGGAATGAGATGTTTGACGAGCAGGTCTCCACATACTTTTGGTCATGTAGTGTATATAATGTACAGGACATACTTATTCCAGATTCTTATGTATTTGACAGATTCCTTGTATGTAACCGAGTCCTAGTTGTTCAGAGATATTAAACATATTGTTTCTGTGCCTTTTGGCTAATTCGATGACCAATATTGTTGTGTCACACAAACCAAAATACTTCAATTCATTTCAAAGGATTCGCTCAGGATATGCATCGTCGATAAGCCGCCTGTAGCATGTACACCTCCTATACCACGATCCACATTCTCCATTCTGCCATCAACAGGCAGTGACAGTGGGAAGGGAAGGGGACAACATGAACACTAATCAGTGTCTTTCTTAAAATGTAGTCATGGAAGATATCTGGCGGGCTGTAGACACAGGAAATACTTTTGTCTGCGTGTGTGTGTGTGTGTGTGTGTGTGTGTGTGTGTGTGTGTGTGCGTGCGTGTGTGTGTGTGTGTGTGTGTGTGTGTGTGTGTGTGTGTGTGTGTGTGTGTGTGTGTGTGTGTGTATGCTTGAGTGCATGTGTTTGGGTCACAGAATCCATGAACAGTAAATAACAGTCATCTGTAACATGTTAACTAACAGATGCAGTGAACCCCCAGCGAATGACATCCTGTGTGTACGAAACATCTAGAAATATTTATTACACGGTACTGAAATGGACACATAGTGTTCATGCCACTGAGTGATTGTAGAAACAGAGACGGGTAGCTATCTGCTAAGGCATTACCTCCCAAATGGAAAATGACGGGTCAAGGTAAATAGGAACACATCTCATGTAACCAGTATCCAAACACAGTCTCAATCTGTCTCAATTTGAAATGGAAACCTTCCGGAAAAAGAGGGCTAACAAGAAGAATGTCAACAATGGCGATGGGTCAGTGGTAAGTTGAAGGTTGCCACTTCTACTGTTTCTGCGGCTGCATGTTCTCTTACTTATGAGATTTTAACAACAGGAGGTAATCACAATCTCGCCTGGAATCCAAACTGATATACTCCAAAACAGAACATATAAGTTTGGGTTCCAGGCTAATCCCAAACCCCTCATACAACTACTTTATGGATGTTGTTCCCTGTCTACCATGTAAAATATGTGCACGCATGACTGTAAATTGCTTTGGACAAAAGCGTCTGCTAAATGGCATATATTATTCTATTCTTTTTAAAAACTCTCTTCTCCAGAACAGGTGTTGTGAATTAACTGTCAGTAGGGTTGTGAAAGTCAACCATACTGTGTACATGCTAGTCATAACTCCAGAAGCCAGAAGCACGCCCCAACACCTGAATCTAAAGCTAATGTGATCCTGTAATTGCAGCTCAGTAAGTACAGAAATGGTTATTCGTCCAGATTGTGTTTATCGATGAGGTGGTGGTAAATATGATGTTCTTTAAACAACAATGATAGAGCTATTTCCTCAAAACCAAAGCAAAGCATGACTGAAGGATGATTATAGCTGGCAAAATATTTTGAGTGACATGGTTCCATCATGTGAGCTCCATTGCTTTTCTTACTGTCAATTCGTTTTCTTTGACATTATCATTTTAGTAATGCTGTATATTTAAACATGACATTTCAGGGAAAGTTTATAGAAAGGTTGAAATCCCCTGCAATTTTTTTCATCACTTTACAAGACCTGGCAAGGAAATGTCTTTTGAATTATATATTGGCTATGGATAACACTAATGGTGGTGATTTGGATTGGTGGTGATTCCCCATTCCAAAGTAACTACTCTTATATACAGAGTCAGACCTCGCTGTCATAGTTTTTTTTGCAGGATAAGATTTGCCCATGGGTTGGCTTGGCAAGCCAACTCCCACAAACGTGTTCTCCCTGCCCGGTCCACTCCACGCAGTAGCCTACGCAGCAGCAGAGGATATGGAGCGGTGACGTGCCACTGAACAGAAGAATAACACTTATTTTTTTAAACGGAATAAGTTTAGGTTTAGTGGCACTTACAGGGTTCCTCTTGTACTTCAAACGCAGATGCTAGACTACAGGAAATGTCAGGCGAATTCTCAGAGTAGTTCAGTCACCCCTCGCGCCTCTAGAGAGGTCTGTCTTTAGTTGAATATTGCGCGTCAGACGGGAAGGGTCGAAGAATACCGCTCCTGCCGCCCTGGAGACCGATGATACCAAGATGCTCGGGCGAATGCAGTATATTAAATTAACGACAGCACTCGGTAAGTGAGCTTTACTCGAATATGCATGTTATTACAAGCGAACAGTCCATCGTGCCGTGCGCGCATGGTTTACCTTACATGGTCTAGGTTCTATTGTGCGCTTCCGACGGGCACAAATCATTAGGGGTGTTCTATATTATTTATGAGTAATCGTGACCCATTAAAGCATCCATTAGTTGTAAGTGACTCTTGGATTGGATTGACCATTTTTTAACCTGAAGGTTAAGCAAGTTCATCACGTGCACTGCCATGGTTTATTAGAATAGACCTCAGAATCTAACGGTTTTGAAATGGTCCTTTTCGGCCGGTATAAATGTTTCTCTGGTGAATATGATAGTGGGACATGTACGCATATCCTATTCCTTCCCATGTCTAACTATGGAAATCCACTGCAATTATACCCTAATTCTTTCAGCTCTGTTTGGGACATTTTAAGAGAGAACAACGTTACCTGTAAATCTGGACACAGAAGTTAAGTCATCATGAGTGATGATCAGATCAAGTCAAATCAAATTGTATTTGTCACATGCGCCAAATACATCTGGTGTAGACTTTACAGCGAAATGCTTCCATACAAGCCATTAACCAACAATGCCGTTTTAAGAAAAAATAGCTACAAAAAATCTGAAATAAAAGTAATGAAAAATGAAAGAGCAGCAGGAAAGAGAAGGGAACCGGTTAATCTAGGTAATGAAAGAGCAGCAGTAAAGAGAAGGGGAACCGGTTAATCTAGGTAATGAAAGAGCAGCAGGAAAGAGAAGGGGAACCGGTTAATCTAGGTAATGAAAGAGCAGCAGGAAAGAGAAGGGAACCGGTTAATCTAGGTAATGAAAGAGCAGCAGGAAAGAGAAGGGAACCGGTTAATCTAGGTAATGAAAGAGCAGCAGGAAAGAGAAGGGGAACCGGTTAATCTAGGTAATGAAAGAGCAGCAGGAAAGAGAAGGGAACCGGTTAATCTAGGTAATGAAAGAGCAGCATAAAGAAAGGGAAGTTAATCTAGGTAATGAAAGAGCAGTAAAGAAGGAACCGGTTAATCTAGGTAATGAAAGAGCAAGGGAACCGGTTAATCTAGGTTAATCTAGGTAATGAAAGAGCAGCAGGAAAGAGAAGGGGAACCGGTTAATCTAGGTAATGAAAGAGCAGCAGGAAAGAGAAGGGAACCGGTTAATCTAGGTAATGAAAGAGCAGCAGTAAAGAGAAGGGGAACCGGTTAATCTAGGTAATGAAAGAGCAGCAGTAAAGAGAAGGGAACCGGTTAATCTAGGTAATGAAAGAGCAGCAGGAAAGAGAAGGGAACCGGTTAATCTAGGTAATGAAAGAGCAGCAGTAAAGAGAAGGGAACCGGTTAATCTAGGTAATGAAAGAGCAGCAGTAAAGAGAAGGGAACCGGTTAATCTAGGTAATGAAAGAGCAGCAGTAAAGAGAAGGGAACCGGTTAATCTAGGTAATGAAAGAGCAGCAGGAAAGAGAAGGGGAACCGGTTAATCTAGGTAATGAAAGAGCAGCAGTAAAGAGAAGGGAAGTTAATCTAGGTAATGAAAGAGCAGCAGGAAGAAGGGAACCGGTTAATCTAGGTAATGAAAAGAGGGCAGTTAATCTAGGTAATGAAAGAGCAGCAGTAAAGGGGAACCGGTTAATCTAGGTAATGAAAGAGCAGCAGGAAAGAGAAGGGAACCGGTTAATCTAGGTAATGAAAGAGCAGCAGTAAAGAGAAGGGGAACCGGTTAATCTAGGTAATGAAAGAGCAGCAGTAAAGAGAAGGGAACCGGTTAATCTAGGTAATGAAAGAGCAGCAGTAAAGAGAAGGGAACCGGTTAATCTAGGTAATGAAAGAGCAGCAGGAAAGAGAAGGGAACCGGTTAATCTAGGTAATGAAAGAGCAGCAGTAAAGAGAAGGGGAACCGGTTAATCTAGGTAATGAAAGAGCAGCAGTAAAGAGAAGGGAACCGGTTAATCTAGGTAATGAAAGAGCAGCAGGAAAGAGAAGGGGAACCGGTTAATCTAGGTAATGAAAGAGCAGCAGGAAAGGAAAGAGAAGGGAAAGACAGCAGTAAAGAGAAGGGAACCGGTTAATCTAGGTAATGAAAGAGCAGCAGGAAAGAGAAGGGGAACCGGTTAATCTAGGTAATGAAAGAGCAGCAGTAAAGAGAAGGGAACCGGTTAATCTAGGTAATGAAAGAGCAGCAGTAAAGAGAAGGGAACCGGTTAATCTAGGTAATGAAAGAGCAGCAGGAAAGAGAAGGGGAACCGGTTAATCTAGGTAATGAAAGAGCAGCAGTAAAGAGAAGGGAACCGGTTAATCTAGGTAATGAAAGAGCAGCAGGAAAGAGAAGGGAACCGGTTAATCTAGGTAATGAAAGAGCAGCAGTAAAGAGAAGGGAACCGGTTAATCTAGGTGAAAATGAAAGAGCAGCAGGAAAGAGAAGGGAACCGGTTAATCTAGGTAATGAAAGAGCAGCAGGAAAGAGAAGGGAACCGGTTAATCTAGGTAATGAAAGAGCAGCAGGAAAGAGAAGGGAACCGGTTAATCTAGGTAATGAAAGAGCAGCAGGAAAGAGAAGGGAACCGGTTAATCTAGGTAATGAAAGAGCAGCAGGAAAGAGAAGGGAACCGGTTAATCTAGGTAATGAAAGAGCAGCAGTAAAGAGAAGGGAACCGGTTAATCTAGGTAATGAAAGAGCAGCAGAAAGAGAAGGGAACCGGTTAATCTAGGTAATGAAAGAGCAGCAGGAAAGAGAAGGGAACCGGTTAATCTAGGTAATGAAAGAGCAGCAGGAAAGAGAAGAAGGGAACCGGTTAATCTAGGTAATGAAAGAGCAGCAGTAAAGAGAAGGGGAACCGGTTAATCTAGGTAATGAAAGAGCAGCAGGAAAAAGAAGGGAACCGGTTAATCTAGGTAATGAAAGAGCAGCAGGTGAAAGAGAAGGGAACCGGTTAATCTAGGTAATGAAAGAGCAGCAGTAAAGAGAAGGGAACCGGTTAATCTAGGTAATGAAAGAGCAGCAGTAAAGAGAAGGGAACCGGTTAATCTAGGTAATGAAAGAGCAGCAGTAAAGAGAAGGGAACCGGTTAATCTAGGTAATGAAAGAGCAGCAGGAAAGAGAAGGGAACCGGTTAATCTAGGTAATGAAAGAGCAGCAGGAAAGAGAAGGGAACCGGTTAATCTAGGTAATGAAAGAGCAGCAGTAAAGAGAAGGGAACCGGTTAATCTAGGTAATGAAAGAGCAGCAGGAAAGAGAAGGGAACCGGTTAATCTAGGTAATGAAAGAGCAGCAGTAAAGAGAAGGGAACCGGTTAATCTAGGTAATGAAAGAGCAGCAGTAAAGAGAAGGGGAACCGGTTAATCTAGGTAATGAAAGAGCAGCAGGAAAGAGAAGGGAACCGGTTAATCTAGGTAATGAAAGAGCAGCAGTAAAGAGAAGGGAACCGGTTAATCTAGGTAATGAAAGAGCAGCAGGAAAGAGAAGGGGACCAGTTAATCTAGGTAATGAAAGAGCAGCAGTAAAGAGAAGGGGAACCGGTTAATCTAGGTAATGAAAGAGCAGCAGTAAAGAGAAGGGAACCGGTTAATCTAGGTAATGAAAGAGCAGCAGGAAAGAGAAGGGGAACCGGTTAATCTAGGTAATG
Source organism: Oncorhynchus tshawytscha (assembly GCF_018296145.1). Taxonomy (NCBI): domain Eukaryota; kingdom Metazoa; phylum Chordata; class Actinopteri; order Salmoniformes; family Salmonidae; genus Oncorhynchus; species Oncorhynchus tshawytscha. Next base: position 3,211,964 of record NC_056448.1, read on the forward strand.
AAAGAGCAGCAGGAAAGAGAAGGGGAACCGGTTAATCTAGGTAATGAAAGAGCAGCAGTAAAGAGAAGGGAACCGGTTAATCTAGGTAATGAAAGAGCAGCAGGAAAGAGAAGGGAACCGGTTAATCTAGGTAATGAAAGAGCAGCAGTAAAGAGAAGGGAACCGGTTAATCTAGGTAATGAAAGAGCAGCAGGAAAGAGAAGGGGAACCGGTTAATCTAGGTAATGAAAGAGCAGCAGTAAAGAGAAGGGAACCGGTTAATCTAGGTAATGAAAGAGCAGCAGGAAAGAGAAGGGAACCGGTTAATCTAGGTAATGAAAGAGCAGCAGTAAAGAGAAGGGAACCAGTAAAGAGAAGGGGTTAATCTAGGTAATGAAAGAGCAGCAGTAAAGAGAAGGGAACCGGTTAATCTAGGTAATGAAAGAGCAGCAGTAAAGAGAAGGGGAACCGGTTAATCTAGGTAATGAAAAGAGCAGCAGGAAAAAGAGAAGGGAACCGGTTAATCTAGGTAATGAAAGAGCAGCAGGAAAGAGAAGGGAACCGGTTAATCTAGGTAATGAAAGAGCAGCAGTAAAGAGAAGGGAACCGGTTAATCTAGGTAATGAAAGAGCAGCAGGAAAGAGAAGGGAACCGGTTAATCTAGGTAATGAAAGAGCAGCAGGAAAGAGAAGGGAACCGGTTAATCTAGGTAATGAAAGAGCAGCAGGAAAGAGAAGGGAACCGGTTAATCTAGGTAATGAAAGAGCAGCAGGAAAGAGAAGGGGAACCGGTTAATCTAGGTAATGAAAGAGCAGCAGGAAAGAGAAGGGGAACCGGTTAATCTAGGTAATGAAAGAGCAGCAGTAAAGAGAAGGGAACCGGTTAATCTAGGTAATGAAAGAGCAGCAGGAAAGAGAAGGGGTTAATCTAGGTAATGAAAGAGCAGCAGAAAGAGCAGCAGTAAAGAAAGAAGGGAACCGGTTAATCTAGGTAATGAAAGAGCAGCAGGAAAGAGAAGGGAACCGGTTAATCTAGGTAATGAAAGAGCAGCAGGAAAGAGAAGGGAACCGGTTAATCTAGGTAATGAAAGAGCAGCAGTAAAGAGAAGGGAACCGGTTAATCTAGGTAATGAAAGAGCAGCAGTAAAGAGAAGGGAACCGGTTAATCTAGGTAATGAAAGAGCAGCAGGTAAAGAGAAGGGAACCGGTTAATCTAGGTAATGAAAGAGCAGCAGGAAAGAGAAGGGAACCGGTTAATCTAGGTAATGAAAGAGCAGCAGTAAAGAGAAGGGAACCGGTTAATCTAGGTAATGAAAGAGCAGCAGTAAAGAGAAGGGGCACCGGTTAATCTAGGTAATGAAAGAGCAGCAGGAAAGAGAAGGGAACCGGTTAATCTAGGTAATGAAAGAGCAGCAGTAAAGAGAAGGGGCACCGGTTAATCTAGGTAATGAAAGAGCAGCAGTAAAGAGAAGGGAACCGGTTAATCTAGGTAATGAAAGAGCAGCAGGAAAGAGAAGGGGAACCGGTTAATCTAGGTAATTGAGGTAATATGTTGTTGTGTCTTTGGCTATGCTGGATTAAGTGATATGACATGCTATTCTTTAAAATAATTTCTCTGTAATTAATATTACCTGCTTGAGCTAATCATGTAAATGTAATTAACTAGAGAGTCGGGCACCACAAAATAATATTTATAGAGCTGTTATCTTCCGAATAAACTCTTAAAGACCTAGTAATATTTTACATCAATAGCAGTCAATATTAATCGTCACCTTAATTCAGTCTCATCTGAAAGTTGTAAATTCTTGGTTATCTTCACGAACCCTGGCTAACAAGTTGAATCAGCAATACAAAATTGGATTTAATTATTTATTTACTAAATACCTAACTAATCACACAGAATTACACATACACATAATTAAATCATAACTTGATTACGTCCTAAAGGAAAACGTCCCTTGGCAGTTGCCATACTAGGCAGTGATGCAACCATGCTCCTATGGTGAAGCTGTAGAACCTTTTGAGGATCTGAGGACCCATGCCAAATCCAAGTCTCCTGAGGGGGAATAGGTTTTGTCGTGCCCTCTTCACAACTGTCTTGGTGTGACAGTTTGTTGGTGATGTGGGCACCAAGGAACTTGAAGCTCTCAACCTGCTCCACTACAGCCCCATCGATGAGAATGGGGGCGTGCTAGGTTCTCCTTTTCCTGTAGTCCACAATCATCTCCTTTGTCTTGATCACATTGAGGGAGAGGTTGTTGTCCTGGCACCACACGACCAGGTCTCTGACCTCCTCCCTATAGGCTGTCTCATTGTTGTCAGTGATCAGGTCTACCACTGTTGTGTCATCGGCAAACTTAATGATGGTGTTGGAGTCGTGCCTGGCCATGCAGTCATGAGTGAACAGAGAGTACAGGAGGGGACTGAGCACACACCCCTGAGGGACCCACGTGTTGAAGATCCACTTGGCGGATGTGTCGTTATCTCCCTTTACCACCCGGGGGCTGCCCGTCAGGAAGTCCAGTATCCAGTTGCACAGGGAGGTGTTTAGTCCCAGGGTCTTTAGCTTAGTGATGAGCTTTGCGGGAACTATGGTGTTGAACACTGAGCTGTAGTCAATGAATAGCATTCTCACATATGTGTTCCTTTTGTCCAGGTGTGAAAGGCCAGTGTGGAGTGCAACAGAGATTGCATCATCTGTGGATCTGTTGGGCCGGTATGCAAATTGGAGTGGGTCTAGGGTTTCTGGGATAATGGTGTTGATGTGAGCTATGACCAGCCTTTCAAAGCCCTTCTTGGCAACAGACGTGAGTGCTACGGCTCGGTAGTCATTTAGGCAGGTTACCTTAGTGTTCTTTTGGCACAGGGACTATGGTGGTCTGCTTGGAAGATGTTGGTATTACAGACTCGGACAGGGCGAGGTTGAAAATGTCACTGAAGACACTTGCCAGTTGGTCAGAGCATGCTCGGAGTACACGTCCTGGTAATCCGTCTGGCCCTGAGTTCTTGTGAATGTTGACCTGTTTGAAAGTCTTACTCACATCGGCTACGTAGAGCGTGATCACACAGTCGTCCGGAACAGCGGATGCTCTCATGCATGTTTCAGTGTTACTTGCCTCGAAGCGAGCATAGAAGTAATTTAGTTCATCTGGTAGGCTCGTGTCAATGGGCAGCTCGCGGCTGTGTTTCCCTTTGTTGTCTGTAATAGTTTGCAAGCCCTGCCACAGTTCACGAGCGGGTACAGCTGCCACTCCTTGAAAGCGGCAGCTGTACCCTTTAGCTCAGTGCGGATGTTGCCTGTAATCCATGGCTTCTGGTTTGGCATATATATACAGTCACTATGGGGACGACGTCATTGATGTACTTATTGATGAAGCTAGTGACTGATGTGGTGTACCCCTCAATGCTATCGGAAGAATCCCGGAACATATTTCATTTAACCACTTTTTTATTGACCCAGTCACTGGTGCTTCCTGCATTCGTTGTTGCTTGTAAGCATGAATCAGGAGGATAGAATTATGGTCAGATTTGCCAAATGGAGGGTGAGGGAGGGCTTTGTACGCGTCTTTGTGTGTGGACTAAAGGTGGTCCAGAGTTTTTTCCCATCTGGTTGCACATTTAACATGCTGGTAGAAATTAGGTAAAATGGATTTAGGTTTCCCTGCATTAAAGTCCAAGGCCACTAGTAGCACCGCCTCTGGATGAGCGTTTTCCTGTTTGCTCATTTGAGTGCGGTCTTAGTGCCAGCATCGGTTTGTGGTGGTAAATAGACAGCTACAAAGAATATAGATGAAAACTCTCTTGGTAGATAGTGTGGTGCCTAATTGAGCAGTTGAGTCAGTGGTGCAACTGACTGTGAGAAACAGTGAACCTGTATGAGTGTAGCCTCTAGAACTGTCCTGGTTCTTATTAACTGACTGTGAGAAACAGTGAACCTGTATGAGTGTAGCCTCTAGAACTGTCCTGGTTCTTATTAACTGTTATTATGTCTTAGGGAAGAATATTGATATAATACACTTTTTTTTTTTTGCCAAAATGTTGATGGCCTGTATTTTCGAGTACAAACCGTTTACTGTGTATGATAACTGGGAAAAATTGGGAACATACGTCCAATAAATAATCTGAAGTGAATTAAATGAAGTTCCTGTGTGGTGTTAGTCCACAGCCAGACCTCATGTCATGCAACCAGGTGTGGGGTTTCTGACAGTGAAGACCAATTATTGAACGTTTTTGGAAATAGATATGCCTGTTACTGGTATTGGGAAGTCCCTCAGTGACTGAGCACTCAGTTGTAAATCCAGCAGTACTGAATTAACTTCTCAGGTCATGTTCTTGTAGTGCAAAAAGGGAGGAAAGTACCAACAACATATTGGAGACTGGGCCTGCCTCCCTGGCACCTACTGTATATGTTCCTTATATTGTGCCCTACTTTTGACCAGAGCCCTATGGGCCTTGGTCAAATGTAGTGCACTATATAGGGAAGATGGTGCCATTTGGGACACAACCTGGAACTGGGTCTGAAACCCTGAAACGCTCCTCTGTTTCTGTAAAGCCAACTCTGACTCTCAGATTCCTACGCTCACATGTGATGCAGGCCCGTGACCATCATTAGAGAATTGAGTTAGATATGCAGCTGGAGATAGAGGCTCACATTAGCAGCTATCACATCACACCAAGGCTGAGTCCCAAATGGCACCCTATTCCCCATGGGCCCTGGTCAAAAGTAGTACACTATATAAAGAATAGAGTGCCATTTGGGACAGGGACATGGACTAAGAGTTTCCCTGTAACCTCTGGGTCCCATCCCCACTGACCACCTACTACACACCCAGGCAGCCTCAGTCCTTGCATTACAGCCTGGGGAGAGCTAGAAATGCTCATTCTGCTGCAAAACGTTTTCCATTCCATGCTCTAATGAAACTGACCCGAGACTGCTATAGTCCAGATGGAACACAGCCATATCCACAGCTATAATAGTGGGAAAACGTCCTCCATACATGCCCTCACATCAACTCGGTACTGGTACCCCATGTACATAGCCAAGTTATCGTCACTCATTCTGCATTTATTATTACATTTATTTTTACAGGTTTTACTTTTCTATTATTTCTCTATTTTCTTTCTCTCTGTAAGTAAGCATTTCACTGTTAGTCTACACCTGTTGTTTACAAAGCGTCAAATAACGTTTATTTGTATTTTTTATTTGACACCTCCCCTTCTTGGAATAATAACCGTGTGAGGAGCTTTGTTTAATGGTTACTGTCCAAGCTACTCTTCCTGAGTATTGGTCTCGTCTATGGCCTTGTACCCCTCTGTGAGCTGCCTGATTGTTTATGAACAAGAGGGGCTGGGCAGGAGCATACTGGTTGGGACCATACTGACAAATCCCATGTTGTACTAGGAGAGCTGTTCCAGCATGGCTCAGGGGCCCACATCTGGTTACTGCGGTGGCAGCATTTAAACCTAACACTAACAGAGATGGGAGTGCAGGTGTTTGGTTTAGGACCTGGAGGAGAGCTCATCTGGCTTCAATCAGAGGTGTGTGGGACTGGAACAAGTCAACTTACTCTGGACACTTGAAAACACACACACACACACACACACACACGCGCACACACACACACGCATTACACCATGACATTCATGGGGGAGGGTGGACTCTATGTTGAAAGCAAGAGCTTTGCACATACTTTTTTTATGGGCCTAATAATAAAGATAATAATAATAATAATAATAATAATTTAAACTGTGAACAATTTTTACCTTTTAATGTGGCGTGAACACCAGTCATGGTATTTTCATTTGATTGTCAAACAAATCCCTTTAAAAAAGTAGGCTACCTGTCCATGTTCCTGCGCCATTTGATGAATGGAAATAGACATCTGTTACAAAACACCAAAAAGTATGCCTACTGACAGCGATTGCCTTTGATTAGGACTGCATTAGGCCTGCATTTGTTGTAGCCTGAAAAGTTTGGACACCTGAAATGGGGCTGAAACTGTCCCGGGAAAAAACGGGATGGTCACCCTAACACACATGGTCAACTTACTAGACTAGGCTACAATTGTTAATGGACTAGCTGGCTGTAATCGACTAGCTGGGCTGTTCCCCCGGACCCCGTATGTAGGGACTTATACAATGCTTGAAGAAGGCTATTGAACTTGACATTTGTGTCTGTCTTTATTCTTTTCTCCAATATATCGTACTGGAACATGGTATCAGAAGTGTCTCGAAACCCACACGTTTGTTATTTTTGTAGCTGTAGTATCTGTGATCTACATCTGTTTATATGAGTTACTGTGCTGTTACTAAGCAGTAATGTATTACGACAGTGTTATGTTACTACACCTAACAGGAAATGCACATGCACACTATTGTGCCGGGGGCTGTAGAGCACGAGAGGTTTTGACTAAACTAAACTAATTGTACTCCCGTTCCTGCCTGGTCATTTCTCCACAACACAAATATTACAGTAGTTAAGTTACAGTATAGGCGCAGTTACGTTCCATATGCGAACACATACCGTTTCTTACTGCTAACGTTAGTCACACCACTGATCAACTCGTTGTTAGCTGGCTAGCTAGCATCACTACCTACCTCGATGGCTGACGGCAAAGAGATCTCTTATTCCATCGCTGTGGCAGCGAACATTCCGCCACCAAATCCCATGGTTCTCACAGGGGACTGGAATACTAATTGGGACAACTTCAGGGATGAATTCGAGGACTATGCGCTGGCGACCGGTCTACATGAGAAACCCAACGAGGTCCAAGCGGCAACTCTGAGGAGCTTAATGGGCAGCGAATGCAGGCCTATCTACCGGCACAATCTCACCCTCACAGCACAACAACAGGGTGAAGGCCACACTGGATGCATTGGAGAATTACTTCAAACCCACCAGGAACGTCATTTACGAGCAGTTTGTTTCTGGAAGCTGCAAACAGGAAGAGGGTGAGTCAGTACACAACTGTGTAACCCGTTTGAGAAAAAGATACGCTACTTGTGAATATGAGGGATTGAAAGATGAACTGATTCGTGACAAATATTCCTGGGAATTTCAAATGAGGACGCCCGAGATGCATTCCTTCACTGAAACACTCCCATGACATCATGCCAACACTGGAGGATGTCCTCTACAAGCTTCCCATGGCCAGGGTTTTCACCTTGGTGGACGCCCGAGATGCATGCCTTCATTGCAAGCTGGACGAAGAAAGCAGCTTCATGACTACCTTCTGGACCTCCTGGGGTCTGAAACGCTGACTCAAGCTCCCATTTGGTGTCTCAGTGGCGCCTGAGATATACCAACACAAGCAGCACGAGTTACTGGCTGGGCTCAAGGGCATTGAACCCATCGCTGATGATGTCCTAACTGTAGGCTGTGGTGACAGAGACGAAGAAGCAGAACGCGACCACGATGTGTAGCTCCTGGCACTGATGGAGCGCTGCCGAACAGTTAAGCTTCGCCTTGGCCTGAAGAAGCTGCAGTTCAAGGTGAAAGACGTCCACTTCCATGGCCACATTCTCTCGGCAAAAGGCCTGAAGCCGGACCCAGACAAGGTCAGAGCGATCCTCGACATGCCAAACCCGTCTGATGCAAAAGGAGTACAGCGTCTCATCGGCTTTGCAAACTATCTTGCCAAGTTCATGCCACACCTATCAGCAGTCTGTGAGCCTCTGCGCCGGTTGCTGGACAAAGACACACCATGGCACTGGCTACCCAAACCCAGACTATTTGCATTCTACCCTCTCTTCTACGCTGCTGCTACTCTCTGTTATTATCAATGGATAGTCACTTTAATAACTCTACGTACATGTAGAGTTACCATGACGCCGGTGCCCCCGCACATTGACTCTGTAGCGGTACCCCCTGTATATAGCCCCACTATTGTTATTTACTGCTGCTCTTTCACTAATTATTTGTTATTCTTTCTCTTACATTTTTAAGGAATTTTCTTAAAACTGCATTGTTGTTAAGGGCTTGTAAGTAAGCATTTCACTGTCGTACTCGGCGCATGTGACAAATAAAATTAGATTTGATTTGAAACACGAGGCTGTAGTGCAGGAGATGAAATCTCTGGCTTCATTCATGCCAGTGTTGCGCTACTACGACGTCACGAAGCCTGTCAAAATCCAGAGCAACTCCAGGCAAAGCGGACTTGTATTCCAGGAAGGCCAGCCCGTTGCGTTTGAAGCGAGAGCACTCACCCCCACCGAACAAAACTATGCACAAATTGAGAAAGAGTGCCTCAGCATTGTCTTCTCCTGCTGGTCACTGCTGAAACTGACCACAAACCACTCATTGTTATATTCAGTAAATCTCTTCTCAACGCGCCCAAAAGGCTTCAAAGCATGCTCCTGACTCTGCAAAACTACAGCCTGAAGGTAATCTACAAGCCAGGACCAGATATGTACATTAGTGAGACACTGAGCAGGGCAACAGGACAATGTACAGGCAGAGACACTGCCTATCAGCAGCATGCCATCTGTTCGCCACAGCAGGAACAACAAGATGTTCAACAAATCAATCAGGCAGACTACTTAAACGTGACAGATCACTGCCTAGCCCAGATCAGGCAACACACTGACGAGGACGAACACCTACAGTCACTGAAGTCCATGGTCCTCACAGGTCGGCCGTACCTGAAATAGGAGACACCTTTTACAGTGAGAGATTACTGGGCCTTTTGAGATGAGATCAGCGTGCAAAATGGCATCTTGTTCGGAGGTCAGAAGATCATTATCCCCAAATCACTACGTCCAGAGATGCTTACCCGCATACACTCCAGTTTTAGGTGACGCATGCTACCGCCAGACATGTGAAACATTCTACTGGCCAAACATTCAAGCAGAAATGAAAGACTTTGTCAGCAGCTGTACCACATGCAACGAGTACCCTCATGAACAGCCGAAGGAAACCATGATGTCACACAAACTTCCCACAAGGGCCTGGCAAATCGTCAGCATGGACTTATTCAGCCACGGACAAAAGGACTATCTTGTCATTGTTGATCACTACTCTGACTTTTGAGAAATTGAACTGCTCCCTGACTTGTCTACAGAGACGAAGAAGGTTGCAGTTTGCAAGGCAGGGCCAACCTGACAAGGTCAGCACGGACAATGGCCCACAATTCACTAAAAAGTTCAAGGGTTTCGCCTCAGAATGGGCGTTTGACCACCTGACCACCTCTCCAAGACACCCAAAGGCAAATGCAAGGCAGAGTCAGCTGTCAAGATTGCAAAAAACCTATTACACAGGGGCTTGCATGACAGCAACGACCCCTGGAAAGCCATCTTACAGTTGAGGAACACCCACCGAAAACATGGACAGCAGCCCAGCGCAACGCCTTCTGAGGACTACCATCCCCGTAGCTAACAAGCTACTTGAGCCCTGCGACATGGTCACGGACAAACTGCTCCACAGAAAGCAGCTCTCTAAGTGCTTCTATGACCGGATGGCTCGAGACCTACCAGAGCTGGAGGTGGGTGAAACGATAAGGATGAATCCGCTGCTGAGAGACATACAGAACTTTGGAGGCTGGGCAAGTGCTTATAGAGAGTTGCACCACATTCTTACCGGGTGGATGTTGGTGGCTCCCTCTATCGTCGCAATCGGGTGGATCGCACGTAGCGGAGCAGACAACAAACCATATGTCTGTCAACTGAAGTCTATGCAAAGAGAATCCTCAGCATTCTTTAGAGGAGTTTTCCCTTCACCATATTTCAGCCTGTGTGTATAGGCACTACAGTGTATCTATCTCTACTCCCCTAGATAAAATGGACAGTCTACATTTATTTCACTGTCTGAAGGCTGATTTATGTATGGAACGCTGCTGCAGCTGATTTGATTAAATTACTAATTCACTGGCTGTTAGAAGATAAGTGGGGTGGAAGCTGGTCAGTTTGTCTTTAGACATTAGTGCTCTGGCTGAATTTATGAGTCTGGAGAAAAGGAGACTGGCTGAATCCACAGACCCACAGCAAATGATTGCAACCGTTGCTAATTTGATATGCACTGTATATGCCAAAAATAGGATAATACAATTGATTTTAATCTGGTGAACTCCACTCCATTGCCTCATGCAATGGAACCAAGGAAGTAGTCCCTGTTAAAATCGCCCATCTGGCACTCTAGGCAGGTTCAACAAAGGTATTAGAAAGAATTTAAACCCAGGTCAGGGTATAACAGAAGAGGGGGAGAGGGAACGATAGTCAAGCTTTGTCCAACAGAAAAATGTCCAATCCCTCACCCTAACCATGGTCCTGGTATTGGGAGTCCCTCCTCTGCCCTCAACCAGTACTCTAGGCAGGCCCAATCAAACTATATACAGTTGAAGTCTGAAGTTTACATACACCTTAGCCAAATACATTTAAACTCAGATTTTCAAAACTCCTGACATTTAATCCTTGTAAAATTCCCTGTCTTAGGTCAGTTAGGATCACCAGTTTATTTTAAGAATGTGAAATGTCAGAATAATAGTAGAGATAATTATTTATTTCAGCTTTAATTTTTTTCATCGCATTCCCGGTGGGTCAGAAGTTTACAAACACTCAATTAGTATTTGGTAGCATTGCCTTTAAATTGTTTAACTTGGGACAAATGTTTTGGGTAGCCTTCCACAAGCTTCTCACAATAAGTTGGGTGAATTTTGGCCCATTCCTTCTGACAGAGCTGGTGTAACTGAGTCAGGTTTGTAGGCCTCCTTGCTTGCACACGCTTTTTCAGTTCTGCCCACAAATTTTCCATAGGATTGATGTCAGGGCTTTGTGTTGGCCACTCCAATACCTAGACGTTGTTGTCCTTAAGCCATTTTGACACAACTTTGGAAGTATGCCTGGGGTCATTGTCCATTTGGAAGACCCATTTGCTTTAACTTCCTGACTGATGTCTTGAGATGTTGCTTCAATATATCCACATAATTTTCCTGCCTCATGATGCCATCTATTTTGTGAAGTGCACCAGTCTCTCCTGCAGCAAAGCACCCCCACGACATGATGCTGCCACCCCCGTGCTTCACGGTTGGGATGGTGTTCTTCAGCATGCAAGCCTCCCCCTTTTTCCTCCAAACATAACGATGGTCATTTTGGCCAAACAGTTCTATTTTTGTTTCATCAGACTAGGTGACATTTCTCCAAAAAGTACGATCTTTGTCCCCATGTGCAGTCTGACTTTTTTTATGGCGGTTTTGGCGCAGTGGCTTCTTCCTTGCTGAGCGGCCTTTCAGGTTATATCGATATGGGACTTGTTTTACTGTGGATATAGATACTTTTGTACCTGTTTCCTCTAGCATCTTCACAAGGTCCTTTGCTGTTGTTCCTGAGCAGTATGATGGCTGCGTGGTCCCATGGTGTATATACTTGCATACTATTGTTTGTACAAATGAACTAGGTATCTTCAGGCATTTGGAAATTGCTCCCAAGGATGAACCAGACTTGTGGAGGTCTACCATTTTTTTCTGAGGTCTTGGCTGATTTCTTTTGATTTTCCCATGATGTCAAGCAAAGAGGCATTGAGTTTGAAGGTAGGCCTTGAAATACATCCACAGGTACACCTTATACTGACTCAAATGATGTCAATTAGCCTATCAGAAGCTTCTAAAGCCATGACATAATTGTCTGGAATTTTCCAAGCTGTTTAAAGGCACAGTCAACTTAGTGTATGGAAATTTCTGACCCACTGGAATTGTGATAAGTGAAATAAAATGTCTGTAAACAATTGTTGGAAAAATGACTTGTGTCATGCACAAAGTAGATGTCCTAACTGACTTGCCAAAACTATAGTTTGTTAACAAGAAATGTGTGGAGTGGTTGAAAAACGAGTTTTAATGACTCCAACCGAAGTGTATATAAACTTCTGACTTCAACCGTAGCTACTTGAAAGAAAGCAAATAGTATTTGAACCCAGGTCTGATGAGAGGGAGTAATGGTCAAGCTTTGTCCAACAGACAGACGTCCACTTCCTTCCCTTACCCTAACCAGGACATTGGCAGTCTCCCCTCTCTCCCCTCTGCGTGGTCGGTCGTAAATCCAGAGCATCCCCTGACGGATGCTCCAGATCTCCCAGAAGACCTCACTCTGAACCGACTCTCTCCATACTTGGAGCTTAAAAAAAAACATTCCTTTACTGTCCGTTTGACGGGCCGAACCACTGTCTTCTGTCTTCTCTTTTATCGGCCTAAATGAAACACTGGAAGCAAGAAGCTTATTGGTTCTTACAACAAGTATTTTTTGTTGTTGTTGTGAGAACCAAAAACTAGATGTCAGGAAGGTTTTATTTGTGAGGTTACATCAATGAGGTGTAGTGGAACAGAAACAAAATATGAGAACTGAAATATCAGAATACATATGACTTGATGTGATCTATAACCAGTAAACAAATAACGTGTAAATAGTGAAACAAGACATCGGGTAAAATATCCAAGAAAATGTGCATCCAGGGGATAGTATCTACTGTAACAAGCATGGAGTTTGACTCCTGGAAGCAGATCCTATGTATTCACAGATCTCATACACAGCTGGTGTTTGCAAAGCTTTTAAGAGCCCGGAATAGTGATGTTTCCCATTAAGTAAAATTACCTTGTGGAAGTGTTTAGCTTTGGAATATCAAACACCAAATGACCTAATGATCAAACATCACTGTTAGTACATGCCAACATACACAAGTACTGGCTTGGAAAGCAGCTAACTATAATACTTGAAGGAATTTAATGTCTATACACATAATTGAGTCAGAACTATCAAAACGTTTGTGTTGAATTCAAAATATAACAATCGTGCTGTGAGGAAACCTCAAGTGAGTTGTTAGATGAACATCTGTTTTTGTGTATCACGATGTTGATATACTGTTACTTTATGTTCATTGACAGTGATGGTTAGTAGATAGAAGATCAAGAAAAGTGCTAATGCCGCTTCCTATTGCTGAGGTAGCTGTCAGGCTATCAAGCAGAGGAAGAATTCTGAGTGCAGGCAGCATGTTTATGTACGCAGTTGTAATCGTTTTGTTGTTTTGCTGGCAGATTGTGGGTCGTGGGCATATCAGATATGGCAGGGGCACAAGTTTCCATCAAGTTAACAAATACACACTGCAGTTTGGCAGTAGACACAAGCAGGAACGTCGCTGGCTCGCACCATAAAACTAATTGCCTATCCACAGACTGGATAAATCTCATCCAACGCTTGTTTAAGGCGAGAGCCTTTCCTACATTTGTTTATCAGTTTGTTAGTGTTTGTTAGTGCCTCGGTGCACCACGAAATTAAACGTTTAAGATTCTTAGCATTCAACATTTCAGCTATGTTGTCTACTTCAGTTTTTTGTTTCTTGTTTGTTCCTTTGATGCTGAGTTGCAGCCAGGAGAGGAAGTGTTGAGCAGGATGCATGAATGTGTGAGAAAGCTGCAGGATGCTCTTGTCTGAGAAACGGTTTGAAAACGTATTGACGCTGCAGGGGAGGCTGGCGCTGACATCGTGTGTCATCATGTTTCTTACGCATCTGTGCTCATATGCACGCGGTCAAGCCATGTCTCGACAATCACACCTCGGAGTCTGTGGTCGACGCTAGTTATCGACTTTGCAGTCAAATGTATTTCCTCTTACACACGCTGATGTTCTATGAAGTATGCCATAGCAGCATGGACACACAATGCTCTTGGACATGTAAACTCAGCTATGTAGTTCCAATCTCTCTCACACTCTGTTCTAAGAATTCTCCAGGTGTCCATGCTGGATCATTCTTAGAAGCTCATTGAGTGTGAGAGACTATGACTGGATATATCATGGCATTGTTGAATACTCGTTTTGGATTGTCTTGAAGGTCACTCTAGAGTGTGCATTATGTCCCTTTATACAACTGGTGGGTCAAATCCTGGACGCTGATTGGTTAAAACCGCATTCCAGCCTGTGTATATTCCACAAGTTACCACCAGCTAATGCTATAATGTTAAAATGCCTATTTACTCTGTTCCATCTCACTGCACAATCCACTGTCTCATCAGCCCAGCCAAACAATTTATGAACTTGATCTCCACTCTAAAAAGCATGTAGACATTATCTCCCATTTCTTTTAGACTAGCAATTTGTTTTCAATAGCACACATTTGTATAAACCTTGCTGTCTCTCTGACATTTGCAAAATTGTTTCAATATTCAGATTCGATCTCCAGCTGTCCCATAGTAATGAACAGACAGGCAGGCAGCTTCACTCAGCCAGTCGAAATCATGAATCAGCATAATTCATAATGATATATGCAAAGAAATGTCAATAGAAGGTCAAAGGAAATGAAGTGCAGGTTGTTTACAGCCTTTCCAGCTTCAGTTTGAAGTGATTGTGCTAGCTGTGTTGTTGGCTAGCTCCTCCTCAACAACGGTGACCTTTGTCAGGTGAAATCTTCAGTTTGAAGTGATTGTGCTAGCTGTGCTTTTGGCTAGCTCCTCCTCAACAACGGTGACCTTTGTCAGGTGAAATCTTCAGTTTGAAGTGATTGTGCTAGCTGTGCTGTTGGCTAGCTCCTCCTCAACAACGGTGACCTTTGTCAGGTGAAATCTTCAGTTTGAAGTGATTGTGCTAGCTGTGCTGTTGGCTAGCTCCTCCTCAACAACAGTGACCTTTGTCAGGTGAAATCTTCAGTTTTAAGTGATTGTGCTAGCTGTGCTGTTGGCTAGCTCCTCCTCAACAACGGTGACCTTTGTCAGGTGAAATCTTCAGTTTGAAGTGATTGTGCTAGCTGTGCTGTTGGCTAGCTCCTCCTCAACAACGGTGACCTTTGTCAGGTGAAATCTTCAGTTTTAAGTGATTGTGCTAGCTGTGCTGTTGGCTAGCTCCTCCTCAACAACGGTGACCTTTGTCAGGTGAAATCTTCAGTTTGAAGTGATTGTGCTAGCTGTGCTGTTGGCTAGCTCCTCCTCAACAACGGTGACCTTTGTCAGGTGAAATCTTCAGTTTGAAGTGATTGTGCTAGCTGTGCTGTTGGCTAGCTCCTCCTCAACAACGGTGACCTTTGTCAGGTGAAATCTTCAGTTTGAAGTGATTGTGCTAGCTGTGCTGTTGGCTAGCTCCTCCTCAACAACGGTGACCATTGTCAGGTGAAATCTTCAGTTTGAAGTGATTGTGCTAGCTGTGCTGTTGGCTAGCTCCTCCTCAACAACGGTGACCTTTGTCAGGTGAAATCTTCAGTTTTAAGTGATTGTGCTGTGCTGTTGGCTAGCTCCTCCTCAACAACAGTGACCTTTGTCAGGTGAAATCTTCAGTTTTAAGTGATTGTGCTAGCTGTGCTGTTGGCTAGCTCCTCCTCAACAACGGTGACCTTTGTCAGGTGAAATCGAACACATCATTAGTTCAAATAAATGTCTCTAGAAAACAGCCTAAACAAATGCAAATGCAACTACTACAGTGAGGGGGAAAAAGTATTTGATCCCCTGCTGATTTTGTACGTTTGCCCACTGACAAAGAAATGATCAGTCTATAATTTTAATGGTAGGTTTATTTGAACAGTGAGAGACAGAATAACAACAAAAAATCCAAAAAAACGCTTGTCAAAAATGTTATAAATTGATCTGCATTTTAATGAGGGAAATAAGTATTTGACCCCTCTGCAAAACATGACTTAGTACTTGGTGACAAAACCCTTACAGAGGTCAGACGTTTCTTGTAGTTGGCCACCGGGTTTGTACACATCTCAGGAGGGATTTTGTCCCACTCCTCTTTGCAGATCTTCTCCAAATCATTAAGGTTTCGAGGCTGACGTTTGGCAACTCAAACCTTCAGCTTCCTCCACAGATTTTCTATGGGTTTAAGGTCTGAAGACTGGCTAGGCCACTCCAGGACCTTAATGTGCTTCTTCTTGAGCCACTCCTTTGTTGCCTTGGCCGTGTGTTTTGGGTCATTGTCATGCTGGAATACCCATCCACGACCCATTTTCAATGCCCTGGCTGAGGGAAGGAGGTTCTCACCCAAGATTTGACGATACATGGCCCCGTCCATCGTCCCTTTGATGCGGTGAAGTTGTCCTGTCCCTTTAGCAGAAAAACACCCCCAAAGCATAATTTCCACCTCCGTGTTTGACGGTGGGGATGGTGTTCTTGGGGTCATAGGCAGCATTTCTCCTCCTCCAAACACGGCGAGTTGAGTTGATGCCGAAGAGCTCCATTTTGGTCTCATCTGACCACAACACTTTCACCCAGTTGTCCTCTGAATCATTCAGATGTTCATTGGCAAACTTCAGATCGGCATGTATATGTGCTCTCTTGAGCAGGGGGACCTTGCAGGCGCTGCAGGATTTCAGTCCTTCACGGTGTAGTGTGTTACCAATTGTTTTCTTGATGACTATGGTCCCAGCTGCCTTGAGATCATTGACAAGATCCTCCCGTGTAGTTCTGGGCTGATTCCTCACCGTTCTCATGATAATTGCAACTCCACGAGGTGAGATCTTGCATGGAGCCCCAGGCCGAGGGAGATTGACAGTTATTTTGTGTGTTTTCCATTTGCGAATAATCGCACCAACTGTTGTCACCTTCTCACCAAGCTGCTTGGCGATGGTCTTGTAGCGCATTCCAGCCTTGTGTAGGTCTATAATCTTGTCCCTGACATCCTTGGAGAGCTCTTTGGTCTTGGCCATGGTGGAGAGTTTGGAATCTGATTGATTGATTGCTTCTGTTGACAGGTGTCTTTTATACAGGTAACAAGCTGAGATTAGGAGCACTCCCTTTAAGAGTGTGTTCCTAATCTCAGCTCCGCTAGCGTGCCGTGGAACATCTCGGCGTTCATTATTTTCCATAGAACGCATCGTCCCTCGGCTTTAGATATATACTGACCAAAAATATAAACGCAGTGTTCATCATGTTTCATGAGCTGAATTAAAAGATCCCAGAAATGTTCCATTTGCACAAAAATGTTCCATAAAATGTTGTGCACAGATTTGTTTACATCCCTGTTAGTGAGCATTTTATCCTTTGTCAAGATAATCCATCCACCTGACAGATGTGGCATATCAAGAAGAGGATTAAACAGCATGATCATTACCCAGGTGCACCTTGTGCTGGGGGCAATAAAAGGCCACTCTAAAATGTGCAGTTTTGTCACACAACACAATGCCACAGATGTCTCAAGTCTTGAGGGAGCAAGCAATGGGCATGCTGACTGCGGGAATGTCCACCAGTGCTTTTGCCAGAGAATTGAATGTTAACTTTTCTACCAATGTCATTTTAGAGAAATTGGCAGTATTTCCAACCGGCCTCACAACCGCAGACCATGTGTATCCACACCAGCCCAGGACCCCCACATCCGACTTCTTCACATGCAGGGTTGTCTGAGACCGTCCACTCAGACAGGTGGTGAAACTGTGGTTTTGCACTTCCGGAGAATTTCTGCAAAAACAGTCAGAAACTGTCTCAGGGAAGCACATCTGCGTGCTTGTCACACTCACCAGATTCTTGACCTGACTGCAGTTCGGCATCGTAACAACGAACACAATTGCATTTTTATCAATGGCAAATTGAATGCACAGAGATACCGTGAAGAGATCCCGAGGCCCATTGTCGTCTCATTCATCCACCGCCATCACCTCATGTTTCAGGAGGATAATGCACGGCCCCATGTCGCAAGGATCTGTAGACAATTCCTGGAAGCTGAAAATGTCCCATTTCTTCCATGGCCTGCATACTTACCAGACATGTCATCCATTGAGCATGTTTGGGATGCTCTGGATCTACGCGTGTACGACAGCATGTTCCAGTTCCTGGCAATATCCAGCGACTTTTCACAGCCATTGAAGAGGAGTGGGACAACATTCCACAGGCCACAATCAACAGTCTGATCAACTCTATGCGAAGGAGCTGTCGCGCTGCATGAGGCACATTGTGGTCACATCAGATACTGACTGGTTTTCTGATCTACACTCTACCTTTTTTATTAAGGTATCTGTGAACAACAGATGCATGTCTGTATTCCCAGTCACATGAAATCCATTGAATAAGGCCTTATTCATTTATTTAAATTGACTGATTTTCTCATATGAACTGTAACTCAGTAAAATCTTTGAAATTGTTGCATGTTGTGTTTATATTTTTGTTCAGTGTAGACGGCTCTTGGACATGCAGACTCAAGTTCCTCAGAGATGGATAGTGCGTGCAGACCAAGGCCATGAAGACATTATCATCTGACTTCACTGTACTGTAGTCACAAGGGCTTCGCAAACCCAGCAATGAAGGAAATGTCTGTCTGGAATTCACATAAATACACACTATGGTACAATTCACATGGTTCACCCACTTCAAACAATCTGACAAACCCACATCCACATAAGTTTGACATGAACCACACACACACACACACACACAGCGAGCAGATGCCAATATATCCTCCAAACACCAGCGTCGAGAGCATTATCACTTTTATACAACGGGTTACCCAGTGGTGTAAAGTACTTAAGTAAAAATATTTAAAATACTACTTAAGTAGTTTCTTGGGGTATCTGTATTTAACTTTGCTATTTATATTTTTGACAACTTTTACTTTTACTTCACTACATTCCTAAAGAAAATAATGTACTTTTTACTCCATACATTTCCCCTGACACCCAAAAGTACTTGTTCCATTTTGAATGCTTAGAGGGACAGAAAATGATTAAATGCACTTATCAAGATAAGTTCCCTGGTCATCCCCACTGCCTTTGATCTGGCAGACTCAGTAAACAGATAAGTTCCCTTGTCATCCCCACTGCCTTTGATCTGGCAGACTCAGTAAACAGATAAGTTCCCTTGTCATCCCCACTGCCTTTGATCTGGCAGACTCAGTAAACAGATAAGTTCCCTTGTCATCCCCACTGCCTTTGATCTGGCAGACTCAGTAAACAGAGAACATCCCTGGTCATCCCCACTGCCTTTGATCTGGCAGACTCAGTAAACAGATAAGTTCCCTAGTCATCCCCACTGCCGTTGATCTGGCAGACTCAGTAAACAGATAAGTTCCCTGGTCATCCCCACTGCCTCTGATCTGGCAGACTCAGTAAACAGAGAACATCCCTTGTCATCCCCACTGCCTCTGATCTGGCAGACTCAGTAAACAGAGAACATCCCTTGTCATCCCCACTGCCTTTGATCTGGCAGACTCAGTAAACAGAGAACATCCCTTGTCATCCCCACTGCCTTTGATCTGGCAGACTCAGTAAACAGATAACATCCCTGGTCATCCCCACTGCCTCTGATCTGGCAGACTCAGTAAACAGATAAGTTCCCTGGTCATCCCCACTGCCTCTGATCTGGCAGACTCAGTAAACAGATAACATCCCTGGTCATCCCCACTGCCTCTGATCTGGCAGACTCAGTAAACAGATAAGTTCCCTTGTCATCCCCACTGCCTCTGATCTGGCAGACTCACTAAACAGAGAACATCCCTGGTCATCCCCACTGCCTCTGATCTGGCAGACTCAGTAAACAGATAAGTTCCCTGGTCATCCCCACTGCCTTTGATCTGGCAGACTCAGTAAACAGAGAACATCCCTGGTCATCCCCACTGCCTCTGATCTGGCAGACTCACTGCCTCTGATCTAAACAGAGAACATCCCTGGTCATCCCCACTGCCTCTGATCTGGCAGACTCAGTAAACAGAGAACATCCCTGGTCATCCCCACTGCCTCTGATCTGGCAGACTCAGTAAACAGAGAACATCCCTGGTCATCCCTAGTGCCTTTGATCTGGCAGACTCAGTAAACAGAGAACATCCCTTGTCATCCCCACTGCCTCTGATCTGGCAGACTCAGTATACAGATAACATCCCTTGTCATCCCCACTGCCTTTGATCTGGCAGACTCAGTAAACAGAGAACATCCCTGGTCATCCCCACTGCCTCTGATCTGGCAGACTCAGTAAACAGAGAACATCCCTGGTCATCCCCACTGCATTTGATCTGGCAGACTCAGTAAACAGAGAACATCCCTGGTCATCCCCACTGCCTCTGATCTGGAGGACTCACTAAACAGAGAACATCCCTGGTCATCCCCACTGCCTCTGATCTGGCAGACTCACTAAACAGAGAACATCCCTTGTCATCCCCACTGCATTTGATCTGGCAGACTCAGTAAACAGAGAACATCCCTGGTCATCCCCACTGCCTCTGATCTGTAGGACTCACTAAACAGAGAACATCCCTGGTCATCCCCACTGCCTCTGATCTGGCAGACTCACTAAACAGAGAACATCCCTTGTCATCCCCACTGCATTTGATCTGGCAGACTCACTAAACAGAGAACATCCCTTGTCATCCCCACTGCATTTGATCTGGCAGACTCAGTAAACAGAGAATATCCCTGGTCATCCCCACTGCATTTGATCTGGCAGACTCAATAAACAGAGAACATCCCTGGTCATCCCCACTGCCTCTGATCTGGCAGACTCAGTAAACAGAGAACATCCCTGGTCATCCCCACTGCCTCTGATCTGGCAGACTCAGTAAACAGAGAACATCCCTGGTCATCCCTACTGCCTCTGATCTGGCAGACTCAGTAAACAGAGAACATCCCTGGTCATCCCCACTGCCTCTGATCTGGCAGACTCAGTAAACAGATAACATCCCTTGTCATCCCCACTGCCTTCTGATCTGGAGGACTCACTAAACAGAGAACATCCCTGGTCATCCCCACTGCCTCTGATCTGGCAGGACTCAGTAAACAGAGAACATCCCTGGTCATCCCCACTGCATTTGATCTGGCAGACTCAGTAAACAGAGAACATCCTGGTCATCCCCACTGCCTCTGATCTGGAGGACTCACTAAACAGAGAACATCCCTGGTCATCCCCACTGCCTCTGATCTGGCAGACTCACTAAACAGAGAACATCCCTTGTCATCCCCACTGCATTTGATCTGGCAGACTCAGTAAACAGAGAACATCCCTGGTCATCCCCACTGCATTTGATCTGGCAGACTCAATAAACAGAGAACATCCCTGGTCATCCCCACTGCCTCTGATCTGGAGGACTCACTAAACAGAGAACATCCCTGGTCATCCCCACTGCCTCTGATCTGGCAGACTCAGTAAACAGAGAACATCCCTTGTCATCCCCACTGACTCTGATCTGGAGGACTCAGTAAACAGATAACATCCCTGGTCATCCCCACTGCCTCTGATCTGGCAGACTCAGTAAACAGAGAATATCCCTGGTCATCCCCACTGCCTCTGATCTGGCAGACTCAGTAAACAGATAACATCCCTTGTCATCCCCACTGCCTTTGATCTGGCAGACTCAGTAAACAGAGAATATCCCTGGTCATCCCCACTGCCTTTGATCTGGCAGACTCAGTAAACAGAGAACTTCCCTGGTCATCCCCACTGCCTCTGATCTGGATGACTCACTAAACAGAGAACATCCCTGGTCATCCCTACTGCCTCTGATCTGGCAGACTCAGTAAACAGAGAACATCCCTGGTCATCCCCACTGCCTTTGATCTGGCAGACTCAGTAAACAGAGAACATCCCTGGTCATCCCTACTGCCTCTGATCTGGAGGACTCACTAAACAGAGAACATCCCTGGTCATCCCCACTGCCTTTGATCTGGCGGACTCACTAAACAGAGAACATCCCTGGTCATCCCCACTGCCTTTGATCTGGCAGACTCAGTAAACAGAGAACATCCCTGGTCATCCCCACTGCCTCTGATCTGGAGGACTCAGTAAACACAAATGCTTCGTTTGTAAATTATGTGTCATCCATAAATTTAAAAAAAAAACAAGAAAATTGTGCCGTCTGGTTTGCTTAATATAAGGACGGTTTTATTATTCAAGAATGACAATTCGGTACTTTTTCCCACCACTGGGGTTACCAACATATTAAAATAATGATTTACATATTTTCCCCCCCAAAAAGTTATTTTGATCAGATCATGTGGCTTGCCTGAGTTTGCCTCTGTGTTCAACTTGACCAAGAAAACAATGATTTCTATTTGATTGGCCCTGTTGTGCTGCCCTGGTTTGTTTTGAGGGAGAGAAAAACAACTTACTTCCTGGCAGTAGCGTTTGAGCTTCCTGGTGTGTTGTGTTGGAATAATCCCCATCTAATGAAACATAATAGGGAAAAAAGCCAAGTTTCGCCCATTAAAATGTTCCCAAGCCGGGACTCTCTGGTGGGGCTGGAGCAGGTGTGACGGCACATTTCAGGGTCAGCTCATCTAGCGACCCCAAGGTCCCAGGTGTTAAAGATGTACCTGTTGAGGTTTTCTGATAAATGACCGTTCTGTTCCGTTCACTTCAATAATTGCAGGATGATGATTTATTCTGCAGAGGTTTCTGATATCCCTTTCACACACAGACTCATACACAAAATGAGTGTGAAAGTGATGTCGCCTTGTCTCCTTAATAATCCAATCAAATTGTATTTGACACGTGCGCCGAATGCAACAGGCAGTGAAATGATTACTTACAAGCCCTTAATAATGAATCCAAGTGTGTGACATGGGGTAGGGGACCAGTAACTTTATGATCAAACTTTATCAATGGAGAAGCAACAGGTTTCCTTCAAATATCATCCAATCACGAAAAACATGATTTTGTTTTTAAAAAATTAAAAAAATTAAAAATACTATATGATCATTGGTGCAAGCTACATACCCTTCCTAGTGTTATAAAGGTTGTATGACGTACTGCATAACACAAAGTGTTAATTCCCTGACATTGACAAAGTGTAACAGCATCAGCACTAAGCACAGTGTTAATTCCCTAACATTGACAAAGTGTAACAGCATCAGCACTAAGCACAGTGTTAATTCCCTAACATTGACAAAGTGTAACAGCATCAGCACTAAGCACAGTGTTAATTCCCTAACATTGACAAAGTGTAACAGCATCAGCACTAAGCACAGTGTTAATTCCCTAACATTGACAAAGTGTAACAGCATCAGCACTAAGCAGTGTTAATTCCCTAACATTGACAAAGTGTAACAGCATCAGCACTAAGCACAGTGTTAATTCCCTAACATTGACAAAGTGTAACAGCATCAGCACTAAGCACAGTGTTAATTCCCTAACATTGACAAAGTGTAACAGCATCAGCACTAAGCACAGTGTTAATTCCCTAACATTGACAAAGTGTAACAGCATCAGCACTAAGCACAGTGTTAATTCAACACCGTTTTGATTTACCACTGGAGAATTTGCTGTGTATAAACATTGCCTTACATTTTTTTTACACATAATATACCACATCTTCTGTCTGCAATGGGTATGAGTAACTTTAGTGGAGAGTATTTTTCCGTCATGTGACCTGACAGTGTGCCGTGTGCAGTTGTTGTGGGGCATCAGGAAGGAGCAGAGGGGAAGTGGGGTGAGGGAGAGAGGGGAAGGGGTGGGCAGGAGATCTAGGGTTGTTGGGGTGAGAAGAGGGAGGAGGATGGTGGGAGGAGGAGGTGAAGGAGGAATGAGGAAGTAGGTGGATGGGGGTAGATTACATTATCTTCACTTTAGCACAACAACATGAACAACAACAGTGGGGAAAAGAGGCTAAAGAGAGGCTAAAGAGAGGCTAAAGAGAGGCTAAAGAGAGGCTAAAGAGAGGCCAGACACCAGTTAGAGCAGCCAGGGCCATTAGGTTCACAAATAAGCAGCTCAGCGCAGAGGAAAGTCGAGCTCTTCACAAAAGGCAACACATAGGCTGGTGGATACTGGGCAAAACAAATGTGTTTGTCGTTTTCATGTGGTATTTATGGAATTCTTATGGAATCTTCTGATGGAAATGTAATTATTTGGTTATGGAAAATTGTTCTGGTGTGCCTCTTGATGGTGTTACACAATGCTTTGAAAACAGAGAACACAGTCCATGGTATTTTCTCTGGTGTTCCAGATGTCATATCAACACCCCATCATTGCACGCACACACACACACACACACACACACACACACACACACACACACACACACACACACACACACACACACACACACACACACACACACACACACACACACACACACACACACACACACACACACGTCAGGATCAGCCGTAGTCAGCAGATTCTCAAGACCCCTGAGTGGTGACAAAGTGTGTGTGAGCATGGGTGTGCGTGGGTACACGCATGTTTTGTGCATCCGTTTTGTGCATCCGGCCGTGTGTTTCTGTGTGTGCTTCAGCCTTGCATCATCTGTGCATCAGACTGCACCAGAGCAGTGATCAGACCAGACCCTATATCCTCTCACCCCCCAGCAGGCTAGGTTAGGGCCCATCCATCACCCTGGCATCACACTGAGATGATGTGCAGGCTGCACGGGGCAGCTCATTCACATTAACCACAATCCTCAGCTATAGCAGGGCAACACGCAATGCTCTTACAGAGCCTCCACTGTATTGCCATGTTGTTCTCCTCCAAGACATGCTTTTCCCCCCACTAAATGTTCTTCTGATCTAGGCCAGGAGGGCAACAACCAATGGATGCTTGATGTTTTTCTTAAGGACAATGTGTGCGGTTAGTCAGAATAATTGAGGTAATATGTGCATGTAGGTAGAGTTATTAAAGTGACTATATGCATAGATAGTAGACAGAGAGTAGCAGCAGTGTAAAAGAAGGGGGAGGGGTAGCAATGTAAATAGTCTGGGTATCCATTTGATTAGCTGTTCAGGAGTCTTATGGCTTGAGGGTAGAAGCATTTTGGATCTAGACTTGGCGCTCCGGTACCGCTTGCCGAGCGGTAGCAGAGAGAGCAGTCTATGACTAGGGTGGCTGGAGTCTTTGACAATTTTTAGGGCCTTCCTCTGACTCCGCCTGGTATAGAAGCTTGACTCCAGTGATGTACTGGGCCATAGGCACTACCCTTCTGCTTGAAACAGGCTGGTATTACAGACTCAGTCTGGGACAGTTTGAAAATGTCAGTGAAGACACTTCCATGTTGGTCAGCGCATGTTCGGAGTACAAGTCCTGGTAATCCGTCTGGCCCTGCGGCCTTGTGAATGTTGACCTGTTTGAAGGTCTTACGTAGTGCATCCCAAGTGGCGTTTTGTGTGTGTGTGTGTGTGTATCTTCTCATTCTCCTTCGGCACATCCGTTTCCAATCCAATTTCAGCGTTGGGAAGTGAGCTGGATAATGTCCTGAGCCAAGATCAGGGCTGCTGTGAAAGATTCCTGTTAGCCCAGGAGGATTTGGGGGTTCTCTCTCCCTCTCTCCTCTCGCTCTCATGTGAGAAAGCCCTGACATTTCCATATCGAGTATCAGGGCAGAAGCTGGACATCCGATGCCTTCTGATACACTCTCTTCTGAGAGAATTCAGCCCATTGTCTGTCTATATGCTGTACTTAGCAGTGTTACTGTGTAGAACAGAGCATCATGCAGTGTGTTGTACAGATCATTACAACGTATTTCAGTCTAGCAGGAAACAGCTTAGTGCATCCCAAGTGGGTTGTTATTGCTCTGAGGCTTATGAAACGTTCCATAAAAATGGGCAAGGTATGAAATCAAAGACGGCTTGTAAAACGTTACTATATCATTCAATAAAAGGATAAAGAATAAGCACGTTAGTTAGTTATTATTTATTACATGTCATCCCCTTCATCTGCCATCGCCACGCAGAAATGATAACTGTTCTTCCCTTTCCTCATCCCATGTTGTCCGCCAAACCTTGATAAGCCCACTGCAACATTGTACATGCAGAGATAACAAAGCTGATACAGTACATTGTTTTATCGTCTACACATCGGCACATATGGGACGATCTGCTACAGTATGGGTTTATAAATCAATTTACCGTTGACAGTTTAATGTGGACCATGGACCGTTTACTCACAAACCTTGCTGCCCACTGACTCTCTCAAATTACACTCATGACTATTTGCTTTAGGTTGCCTATGGGGAGATAGAGGATGTGAACCCTGTAACATCACGAGGGGGATGTATTTTTAGTCTCTCCGTGAAATGTCTATTCAAGCACAGCTCCCTTTAGACTGCCTAGGGCCCAGCTGTGTGCTGTAAGTTAGCTCTGCTGATCAGCCCTTTTTGAGCATCTGTTGTGAATGTTTGGATGTGGGTTTGGAATAGGGTGTGGGTGTGTGATAGAACATAATTGGGGATGGATGGGGAGTTTGGAGTCGACCCCGGTCTCTCTGATTGAAGGGGGGATTCTGGGATGAAAGCCTTGACAACCGGCAGGGAGTATTATGTCATTCCGGGGGCAGCGACTTGTATTCCTATTCCTTGTTCCGGGCCAATAAAAATCAGCGCTCCAAGGAATACATCTGGAAGTTCCAGTTCCTATATGGAATCGGATATGGCAGGCATCTCTGTGGACTCGATATACATTTACATCCACACACAGTGAATGAATGGGAATAGTCCCAGTTGAATGAATAAGTCAATCGGAGAGGTTTCAATTGACATTCAATTGAGGCATTATGTTACGGTATGGTTTCCATTGTTGTCCATGTTTAATGTACAGCATCCTCTGCCTACACACATTCCAGCTAACACTTGACTTGACCCACAGGAGTCAGCTTATGTTTACTCAGCCCAGTCTTCATTGCATATTAAAACGGATAGTACAACCTACACACACACCCAATTACTTTACTTAGAGATTGACCAGGGCCTATAGATAAATAGCCACATCTATGAGTAGAGATGACTTTGTAGCTTAATTACATAACCATCAAACAGTGACTAAGCAAATAGATGAATTGCTGACAATGTACGGAAGTGAGCGCAGCAGAGGTTGAAGCCACTCTATGCCAACAAATGGAACAGAGTCCTGCTGAGATGGAATCCATCTCATTAGAGAGCAGAGCAGTGTGCTGCTGACGTATCTGAATCCTTTCCACTGGTCGGATGGGTCAAACACGAGCCAACTGATTTAGTATCAGTTTTTATCACATCAGTCTTTCTTAGCCTGAACTGAGTTAGTGACCATCATCTGCTTAGGAGGGTGAAATGCCAGACATTGAAAAGTTTGACTGCTCCATATGTTGGAGTGGACCAGCAGCACCTCTGCCAGATGACTGATTTAGAAGTTTTATCCAATTATCAAGGCACACCTCATCGCTAGCCTGAACTGATTTGGTGACCAGAGAGAGCTACCTGGGAGGGTCAAATGTCAGATGCTGATATAGGATCAGTTATAACATTGCCCACCACCCTCTTGTCTTTTTCCACATGTTGTTACGTTACAGCCTTACTCTAAAATTAATTTAAAATATATTTCTTCATCAATCTACAGTACACACAATACCCCATAATGACAAAGCAAAAACATTATACAGAAATATTTACAAATGTATTACGAATAAAAAACTGAAATCACATTTACATAAGTATTCAGACCCTTTACTCAGTACTTTGTTGAAGCACCTTTGGCAGCAATTACACCCTCAAGTCTTCTTGGGTATGATGCTACAAGCTTGGCACACCTGTATTTGGGGAGTTTCTCCCATTCTTCTCTGCAGATCCTCTCGAGCTCTGTCAGTGTGAATGGGGAGTGTTGCTGCACAGCTATTTTCAGGTCTCTCCAGAGATGTTAGATCGGGTTTCAAGTCCGGGCTCTGGCTGGGCCACTCAATGACATTTAGTTGTCCCGAAGCCACTCTTGCGTTGTCTTGGCTGTGTGCTTAGGGTTGTTGTCCTGTTGGAAGGTGAACCTTTGCCCCAGTCGGAGGTCCTGAGAGTTTTCATTAATGATCTCTCTGTACTTTGCTTCGTTCATCTTTGCCTCAATCCTGACTAGTCTCCCAGTCACTGCCTCTGAAAAACATCCCCACAGCATGATGCTGCCACCAACATGCTTCACCGTAGGGATGTTCCCAAGTTTCCTCCAGACGTGATGCTTGGCATTCAGGCCAAAAGGCTCAATCTTGGTTTCCTCAGACCAAAGAATCTTGGTCTCATGGTCTGAGTTTTTAGGTGCCTTTTGGCAAATTCCAAGCTGGCTGTAATGTGCCTTTCACGGAGGAGTGGCTTCCGTCTGGCCACTCTACCATAAAGGCCCGGTTGCTGCAGAGATGGTTGTCCTTCTGGAAGGTTCTCCCATGTCCAAGAGCAACTCTGGAGCTCTGTCAGAGCTGTCAAAGAACATCAGGTTCTTTGGTCAACTTCTTCCATTTATGAATGATGGAGGCCACTGTGTTCTTGATTATCTTCAATGCTGCAGAAATGTTTTGGTACCCTTTCCCAGATCTGTGCCTCAACACAATCCTGTCTTGGCGCTCTACGGACAATTCCTTCGACCTCATGGCTTGGTTTTTGCTCTGACATGCGCTGTCAACTGTGGGACCTTATATAGACAGGTGTGTGCCTTTCCAAATCATGTCCAATCAATTGAATTTACCACATGTGGACACCATTCAAGTTGTAGAAACATCTCAAGGATGATCAATGGAAACCTGAGCTCAATTTCGAGTCTCATAGCAAAGTGTCTGAATACTTACGTAAATAAGGTATTTCTGTTTATTTTATTTAAGAAATTTGCAAAAAATTCTAAAAACTTTCAATTTGTCATTATTGGGTATTGTGTGTAGATTGCTGAGTTGTTTTGTTCTTTAATCCATACTTTCCTAAGGCACTGTATGTAACTGCCTAACTATTATTTAAAAGCATGTTTGAGCTAAATCCCTTATCCCTTGTACAAATAAACTCACATATTTGTGCGTCAGCGAGCCTAGTGGTTAGAGAGTTGGACTAGTAACCGAAAGGTTGCTAGATCAAATCCCCGAGCTGACAAGGTAAAAATCTGTCGTTCTGCCCCTGAACAAGGCAGTTAACCCACTGGCCGTCATTGTAAATAAGAATTTGTTCTTAACTGACTTGTCTGGCATCTCGCAAACACACTGTCAACAGCGTCTCTAGTTGCCTACTTGAGCCGAGTCCGAGCTGGGGTAGTTCGTTTCACGTCTCAGGCCCTCGAGGGCGGAGGGCGGAGTTAGCTGTTTGAATGTGCTTGTAAAAAGGCAAATCCGGGAGGCAAATCTGGGAGACGCAGGCGAACATAACGAACAAACCACTGTTCATGATTCCAATTATTCGCAAAGAGGCAGGCGCGATTAGAACTCAGTCAGATCAAGAGTATAAGCGTTCTGAGCTTTGATCCAACCTGGGAGAATTATTTAGACGTTGACCCGTAATTGACTTTCTTTATTGTGTACAACATACATTTGTTTATTTTAAAATGACCGAGCCCCGGGCTTCGGGGGCCTCTTAAGTAGTTACGTCTCAGTCTGCGTGTCTTCTACCTTTTAAAGCTTTCACTCAATCAAGAGCATTGTTGTCCTCAAATGTTATCCACCATGTTAACCACCGCACGTCTTTCATTTGGTTAAGATCTGTCTGTGAGCACTAGGCTGTTAGGCCCTATCACCGTGTAACCTGCATCACCGTGTCTTATTTGATTATGGGATGTGTAAATGACTTACTCCTCCATCCTGTGCTCAGTGTCCAGAGACGATGGATATGAGATTGGTTATTCTGGGAGCCACTTCAGGGTATATTTGTGCCTTTTGGTAGTCTTTGGCCGACGATTTGGGAGCTGGATACACACGATGAGCTTCCTCTGCAGTCTCCGATGTGGCTTGTAAACAACAGATATCGTCTGCGTCCCAAATGGCACCCTATTCCCTATGTAGTGAAATTCATTTGACTGTTCAAAAGTAGGGCACCATGTAAGGAATAGGGTGTCATTTGGGACGCAGACGATGTCTGTTGTTTACAAGCCACATCGGAGACTGCAGAGGAAGCTCATCGTGTGTATCCAGCTCCCAAATCATCTCATACCCCCCAAATAAAACGTCTGCTCCCAAAGACAACAGAGACCGATGATGACCAGCAATAATGTCCGTGCTGATGTTCACAGGGGCATTCAGGTCAGACAGGGGTGGTGCAAAGAACAGCTCTCTAGCAAAACAGAGACTGATGACCATCCACATCCATGATCACTACAGGCAGGGCCATTCAAACTGTTCTCCTCGTTCCCAGGCTAATTGCGTACGGAACCGACTTGCTTCCGAGCTACAGTAAGGGAGGAAGTCAGGTTTTGTGAGAATGGGACAGAGGTGATGCCAAGAAAACGGAGCCTGATTATAAGACCAACTGTGTCCAGTCGTGTCATAGGGATGTACTGTATTCACAGAGGTGATGCAAAGACAGGATAGACTCAGGACAGCACAAATCTGGTGCAAAGTACAGCTCCTTCTCAAACAAAGTTGCTTCCTAAGATAACCACTCAAACTCAGGACAGAGGTGGTGGTGGTGGTGATGCAAAGAAAAACGGAGACCGATGAGCAACCACGTCTCGTTTGGTCTCAGGGAGTTGGGAGCATTCACACTCAGGAAAGAGAAGAGCTGGTGCAACGAGAATGACTAGTTTTGGAGGAAGGCCCATGGTGTCTGAGTGGCTGCAGTGTACAGACCACTTAATATGTTTAATTAAGAGGCCTCTATAAAAGGGCTGTTGGACAGAATGTGCGCCACCAAAGTAGATGAAGCACTGGAACTGGAGAGTGGCCTGGGAATGGGAACACTTACAGTACATACCGTGAGCTTTGTAAGGAAGGCCTGTGGCTAACTGGTTGCACATGAACCATTCATATTAACCATGTCTGCTCTGCTCTCTGACACACACTAGAGTAGAGTGCTGTACAGTACACTGATCCCTCTGTTTGCTTCTGTTTGTCTGTTACAAATACATCATGGACTAACCCAGCAAACCAAAATGGGTTCTGTGAATGTTCCCAGAACATTCATTAGGTTGCCCCAAAAAGTTCTAATAACATAAAAACTGTCCAGTTGTGCTGGTGATTATATAATGTTTGTATAAAAAACATTCGCCTGATGTTGCAAGAACGTTCCCAGAACACATTTGGTCTGTTCCTTAAAGATTCCCTGAATATTTCATGGTTGTGTGCTGTAATGTTTTCTCAGAACCATTTCTATTGCTCCCACATTTTCTTTTGTGGCAGTATGTTGTAAAACCATTACTAGGACATTTGTGTTATTACATTACCTGGAAACCTAATAAGAACCATAGGGAAATGTTCTGTGGTGGTTGTTACAACATATTAGTGAACGTTAGGAGACGTTTCCAAGAATATTTCATTTGAAATGCTTTCTGAAAGAAAAAAAAACATTTTGTTATGAAAAACATTATTTGAATGATCGATAAAAGCCTAACTAGAACGTAATGGGAATTTCAACTAATGTCCAGGGAATGTTCCCGGGTTTGCTGGGAAGGCTTCCTGCATGGGTCTGTGTCTAACTCCAAGCGTAGTATAAAGTGAATATGAACTCCCACAGCTGATCTCCATATACTGTCGGCTACTACAGTATGTTATTGGGATGTTTGGCTGTGGGATGTTCAATCATACTCATTAGAGGACAAGTGTCCTCTGTGAGTTACTGTGTTTGGTCTTCGTGTTTCGTCACCCCTACTAACCTGTTTCTTGGCCCACGTTGCAGTGAGCAATCCTAAAGTCTCCCTCACGAATCTGGGAATTTAATACAATACTCTGTCAGGGGTGCGTAACTGGTGGCAGGGAAGTCAAACGCAGGAGAGCAGAACTTGGTAAATAGCCGGAGCCGTTTAATGTACATCACTACCGGCATACAAAAAATAACAAAACACATAGGCACAAGATCCGTCTCGCACCAGTCACAGAAAGCACACGTACTTACAATAAACAATTCCCGACAAGGACATGGGGGGGGGTGGAACAGAGGGAAAATATACAACATGTAATTAGGGAATTGAAACCAGGTGAGTGAAGACAAGACAAAACAATTGGAACAAGAAAAATGGATCGGTGATGGCTAGAAGGCCGGTGACGTCGACCGCCGAACACCGCCCGAACAAGGAGAGGAACCGACTTCGGTAGAAGTCATGACACAGTGAAATTCACAAAAAATGAAAAGGCAATGAGATGTCGTCGAGGACTACATTTAGATATTTAGCGACTATGTATTTTAGTTGAGGAGCTCAGTAGCAGACTGAGGATGGGGTCTGGAGAAGAAGTCATTGTGCTAGAGCAAGGGGTATTCAACTCATGCCCCTACGAGGTCCGGATCCTGCTGGTTTTCTACCTGTTAATTGCACCCGCCTGGTGTCCTTGTTCTAAATCGGTCCCAATGGGGGAAAATGCAGTGGAACTGGCTTCGACATCCAGAGTTGAGTTTGAGGGTCCTAGAAAGTCAGAGATCAATGGAGGTAGACGGGGTCTCTGACAGACATTATTCTCTTATGATGACATTGCTCGGGCTTCTTTTGACACTGGAAGGGCACTCTCTGTACAGTAGATATGGTTATGATTTCCATATTTGACTCCCATCCCTAGCACCTTTTATATTCTAAACAATTCAATGCACAATGCTTTATTTGCACGACAACCATTACATTTGTATCGCCATAGCAACAACATACAAGAGGAAAAAAAACATTTAGAAAATGTTTTGATAAACCCATGGAACACGTTTTATAAAACAAATTGGGCTGAAAGTGGGGAGGGTAAACAGTTCATCATCCTGTATTTGTGCAACTGGCTTTTTATTGCTTCTTGTTTGTTTCCTGAAACATATTGTATAACTATTTATGCGTATATTTTTCTGCTTGCCAATAACTTCTCTGTAAATATGAAGTTCATTGATACTGAAATATTTTGTTTTACAAAATTACACAATTTGTTAACATTATTCTTGTTAAAAGCTTATAGCTCTTTTCTCCAATGAGACATTTTTGATTGCTCTGTAGTAACACCAGTTAAATTTTCTTGCAGCGTTGCTACCGTGTGTGTTCTCCTTTAACGTGGATGACAAGAATGGGCTGAATTTCCATGGTTCGCTGGAGGACATGTTTGGATACTCAGTCCAGCAGTTTGAGAACAGTGAAGGGAAATGGTGAGTCAACTCATGTTATCCTCCACATAGTGATAGTTTTCTTTGAAATACTTAAGCTGCCCTTGATTTAGTTTGGTTCCATGGATGGAACCAATGGAATAGTCCCAAAGGTGTAAAAAGCAAACTCTGCCCATCTGGCACTCCAGGCAGGCTCAATGAAATGCTCAAAGTATTTAAGGGGAAATCCGTTTCTACATCCATTTTTTGACTTTTAATGGCATTCAAATTCCAATTCTCTTCAATGATGTTCAATTAGTAGCATTTCAAATTGGAATTGTTTACTTTCTGAATTGACTGGAATTTAAATGGAATTGACCCCAACCCTGACAGTAGTTTGGTTTCCTGTTAACAAGATGACTTCATCATTGAGATATCTTAAAATACTGACTGCATTACATGACTCATGGGTCCCTCCCTGTAACGTTGACTGTTTCTACTATTTCCAAACATCTTCACCAAAATCACAAAAAAAAGTTATTTGTAAGGCTGGTTTTATCTAGAACCCTTTACACAAGAACCGTTTTTGGAAGGAAGGGTTCTTTTGAATATTCTTTGGAAGTCAAGAAGGGTTCTGCATAGAACCATATAATACTTGGGTCTCGAGTGTCGGATACATTTTTACTCGGCCTTGGCTCGGTCTCGGACAATTTGTACTCGTCATTTCTTCTCGAGACCAGCAGAGGAAATCATACAGTTTAAACAGTTTCCATTCAATCAGCATATAAAACCACTTCGCCAGGCCAAATACCGTATGTACGCTCCTTTCGCGAAACATGACTATCTTATCGCCTATTAACCTGCGCTTCCTACTTTACTCGTAACATTACTGTTCTTTACTTTCGTTGAAAAACATCCTAAACCCTCGCGCTGGTCAGAATTTCCTTGGTTTGCTGGTGGGGAAGAGTGGGGGTGGTTGTTTGAAAGTTGCACGCTCACTATTAATAAGGGGAGACATAGGCACCAGAACGGATAATGCTACCAACAACCATAACCACATTGCTTACACAACCTATGGTAGCCTACAAAAACACAACCATTAGTCTAAGCATTTCCCAATCGAAATGTACAACTACTACTACCGTGATACTCAGTATAAAGCACTTCAATTCGGCAGGCAGACCGGTACACTGGTCGCCGGGTTATCGACTCGTCGTGCAGCCCAATCAGCCACTCAAAACGTTCTTGAGCGGTAACAAATCTGCTCAATTAGCTGATTTGCTTTCCATACACCCACTCCTTCGGACAAACCGGCTCATACTCCTGTCGCCATGTTGGGCTGCATCTACCCATACTTGACACAAAGTGATTGGTTGATTCCACTGTCACTCCAAAGTTCTGCCCTAATACAGTGGAATGGCGGAGGCCTTCTACCTAGCTTCTGATGGCGTGGCTAATGGCTGATTTAGCTAGCTATACTAAACAAAGATATAAACGCAACATGTAAAGTGTTGGTCGCATGATTTCATGAGCTGAAATAAAATTTCCCAGAAATGTTCCATACACACAAAAAGCTTATTTCTCTCAAATGTTTTTGTACAAATTTGTTTACATCCCTGTAAATGAGCATTTCTCAATTGGCAAGATAATCCATCGACCTGACAGGTGTGGCATATCAAGAAGCTGATTAAACGGCATGATCACTACACAGGTGCACCCTGTGCTGGAGACAGAAGGCCACTCTAAAATGTGCAGTTTTGTCACAAGTTTTGCAGGTGCTTGCAATTGGCATGCTGACTGCAGGAATGTCCAAAACAAATCAAATTTGATTTGTCACATACACATGGTTAGCAGATGTTAATGCGAGTGTAGCGAAATGCTTGTGCTTCTAGTTCTGACAATGCAGTAATAACCAACGAGTAATCTAACTAACAATTCCAAAACTACTACCTTATACACACAAGTGTAAAGGGATAAAGAATATGTACATAAAGATATATGAATGAGTGATGGTACAGAATGGCATAGGCAAGATGCAGTAGATGGTATTGAGTACAGTATATACATATGAGATGAGTATGTAAACAAAGAGGCATAGTTAAAGTGGCTAGTGATACATGTATTACATAAAGATGCAGTAGATGATATAGAGTACAGTATATACGTAGACATATGAGATGAATAATGTAGGGTATGTAAACATCATATTAAGTAGCATTGTTTAAAGTGGCTAGTGATATATTTTACATCAATTCCCATTATTAAAGTGGCTGGAGTTGAGTCAGTGTGTTGGCAGCAGCCACTCAATGTTAGTGGTGGCTGTTAAACAGTCTGATGGCCTTGAGATAGAAGCTGTTTTTCAGTCTCTCGGTCCCAGCTTTGATGCACCTGTACTGACCTCGCCTTCTGGATGATAGCGGGGTGAACAGGCAGTGGCTCGGGTGGTTGTTGTCCTTGATGATCTTTATGGCCTTCCTGTGACATCGGGTGGTGTAGGTGTCCTGGAGGGCAGGTAGTTTGCCCCCGGTGATGCGTTGTGCAGACCTCACTACCCTCTGGAGAGCCTTACGGTTGTGGGCGGAGCAGTTGCCGTACCAGGCGGTGATACAGCCCGACAGGATGCTCTCGATTGTGCATCTGTAGAAGTTTGTGAGTGCTTTTGGTGACAAGCCGAATTTCTTCAGCCTCCTGAGGTTGAAGAGGCGCTGCTGCGCCTTCTTCATGGTGCTGTCTGTGTGGGTGGACCAATTCAGTTTGTCTGTGATGTGTATGCCGAGGAACTTAAAACGTACTTCCCTCTCCACTACTGTTCCATCGATGTGGATAGGGGGGTGTTCCCTCTGCTGTTTCCTGAAGTCCACAATCATCTCCTTAGTTTTGTTGACGTTGAGTGTGAGGTTATTTTCCTGACACCACACTCCGAGGGCCCTCACCTCCTCCCTGTAGGCCGTCTCGTCGTTGTTGGTAATCAAGCCTACCACTGTTGTGTCGTCCACAAACTTGATGATTGAGTTGGAGGCGTGCGTGGCCACGCAGTCGTGGGTGAACAGGGAGTACAGGAGAGGGCTCAGAACGCACCCTTGTGGGGCCCCAGTGTTGAGGATCAGCGGGTCGGAGATGTTGTTACCTACCCTCACCACCTGGGAGCGGCCCATCAGGAAGTCCAGTACCCAGTTGCACAGGGCGGGGTCGAGACCCAGGGTCTCGAGCTTGATGACGAGCTTGGAGGGCACTATGGTGTTAAATGCTGAGCTGTAGTCAATGAACAGCATTCTCACATAGGTATTCCTCTTGTCCAGATGGGTTAGGGCAGTGTGCAGTGTTGTTGAGATTGCATCGTCTGTGGACCTATTTGGGCGGTAAGCAAATTGGAGTGGGTCTAGGGTGTCAGGTAGGGTGGAGGTGATATGGTCCTTGACTAGAGCTGTTGCCAGAGAATTGAATGTTTATTTCTCTATCATAAGCCGCCTCCAATGTCGTTTTAGAGAACTTGGCAGTACGTCCATGTGTAACCATGCCAGCTCAGGACCTCCACATCTGGCATCTTCACCAGATTGTCTGAGGCCAGCCATCCGGATAGCTGATTAAACTGAGGAGTATTTCTGTATGTATTAAAACCTAATTCTGATTGACTGGGCCTTGCTCCCCAGTGGCTGCGCCCCTGCCCAGTCCTGTGAAATCTAATAGATTAGGGACTAATGAATGTATTCATAATGACTGGTTTCCTTACATGAACTTTAACTCTGTAAAATCTTTAAAATTGTTGCATGTTGCGTTGATATTTTTGTTCAATATATTCCTTTTTCAACAAAAACTGAAGAGATTGAATCAGAACATAATTGAAAAGAACAATGTAATAATTATTATTATTATTATTAGACTAATAAGGCTGGTGGAACCATTCATAGAGGTTTCTAGGAAGAACCCTCCAAAGATAAAAGGGTTCTTGGTAGGACCCTTCATAGACGGTTCTTGGAAGTAACTTTAGATGTTAAAATGGTTCTCGGCAAAACCCTTCATAGAGGGTTCTAGGTAGAACCATATACAGGCTGTTCTTTGAAGATCCCTACATAGATGGTTCTATGTAGAACCCTCTGCAAAGGGTTCTACCCAGCACCAAAAAGGGTTCCCCAATGGGGACAAACTGAAGAACCCTGTATGATTCTACTTAGCACCTTTTTTTCTAAGAGTGTAGTCCTGTGGTCAAGACACTGGCTCAAATAAAGAGTCCCTCCCTCCATCCCTCCAAGTGTATCAGTTAGGCCTGCAGCTTAACACCGTCTGTCTCATAAAGAGCCCCCCCCTCCCTCCGCCTGTTAAGTGGAAACAACCCACCAGAGTATGCACCCAGTCTGCCAGTAAAGGCACCGTGAAACCACGCGTCTCTGGGCCCTCTCTTAATTGGTGAAGGAGCACATTTTTACATGCTAGTTAACTCAGTCTGTCTCCCTTTAGAGAAAGTTACAGTCCCCCACAGACAGCCGGTCCCTACACTACGCCACTAGAGGCTCATACATTGTGATCCCGGCCCCTAAATAACTAGCTCACTATCCCCCTTTTTGTCACATGCTAGTAAACTACATCTGCCTCATTTAGAGAAATCAACAGTCCACCTCAGACAGAGAGACAGCCGGTCTGTATAGTTCTCTACTGGAGTCCCTTACAGTGTGACCCTGGCCCCTAACTAACTAGCTCACTATCCCCATACATTCAGCTGGAATGGGCTTGTTAAGCTCATATGGGATCAGTTACGGTGATTTAGTCCTTCCCAATCAGCAGGAGCAACTGTGATGATGAACGATCCCAAAGCTTTCTCGTGTAGATAAGGCTCCTATAGGCCCAGTTACTCTCACTCATACACAGATACCATTGTGTAACGAGTGACGAGGGGTATATGTTCCGATATCCATACTGGCGTACCACTTTAAGGCATTTTCACACTGTGAATTTCACACAGTGATAATGTAAAGAAAGACCTGATAGTTCCAGTTGAATTATAATAACCAGATACCTATGTATACGATTGATGAAGATATGATCCTTCCATTATACATACTAGCATACCTTAGAATGCATGGCTATATCATAGCTTCATTCTAAGAAAAGTATGCTAGTAGTATGTATGTGTGGATATTAGAACAGAGCCTTATTTGGGTTGGTAATTCACAGAAACCTCCATTGGAGACAAAGGGAGAGAGAGAGATTGTGTCTCGATGCCTGTGTTACTTAACCTGGGTTACTGTAGATGTGAGGAGAGTTATCAATCACAGATGGCACGGCCCCAATTGAAGGCTCTCATTTAGAGTGAGTGCTGTCGCTGAAAGTGAGCCAGGCCCAGTGTGGATCAGGCACAGATGTTCTCTGTGCAGTGTGTCACTTAGCTGTGAGCTTTTGTGATGATGACTGCTTTCTCTCCCTCTGGTGGCTGTGATTCCAGAGAGCCGATTGTGTTCCCACTGGGTGCACCCTCTTTAGTTGATCAGCGGTCATTAGGAGAGTGGAATGTTAATTAGGCAAACTGTTTACGTGCTAGCAGATAACTAGCTCAGCTTAGCGTTATATCGTACCCACAAGATTTCGGGTGAGAGAGAACCAGCATTGGACCACACAGATTACACTCGCAACAACAGAGCCCAGCTAACAAGCTGTACTCCGATGTAAAAGCGTGAGTTACTCGCTCAGAAATACACAATGTTATGACGAGTAAACATAGTAGGGGTAAAGTGCTAAATTGTGTACTTGCCACTGCACAACAAGGATTTTAGATCATTTTTGTAATACATTTAAATGGCCTTTTTCGTGGGAAAACACAAAACCCAACGCTAGGTCATTGAGAGGAACTCTAGTTGTTGCTTTTATGTTTATGCTGGGTGGGTATGGAATACTAACCTCTTCCCCTGTTTCTGTCTTTAAAGGGTACTTATCGGTTCTCCCTTGGCCGGCCAGCCAGCCAAACGGACTGGAGATGTCTACAAATGCCCTGTGGATCGAGGACCAAACCCTAAATGTATCAAACTGGAGCTGCCTGGTAAGCCCTCCTTTACAGTGTGTGTATGTGTTTGCATATGTGGGTTGCATGGGATTGCTATTGATACTCCCTCTATTAGCTGCGTCTGAGTTGAGGTTTTAGCAACCAAACACACAGCCTCGCATCGTCCAGTGTGCTGGTCTGGGACTCCCTGCCTTGTGTGCTGGACAGGACGTGAGCCAAAGCAGCAGCACAGGAAGACACCACATAAACAGGATTTGAATGTCTCATCTCATTCACTCATAATTATATCATGCTAACCAGATAACCCGCATGCTGCCTCTGCTGCATGCGCGTCGTTCACCATCCCTCGGGGCTTCTGATGGCTCGATACTGAACAGGGTTGGGGGTCAATTCCATTTCAATAAAGTCGATTTAAGGAAGTGAACCCGAATTGACTGAATTGAAATGGAATTCACCCCCAACCCTGATACTGACTCACTCCCAAAAGGCAGGGTTGAGATGAATTAGGATTTATCAATTTAGTGGAACAAAAATCTATTCATTTTGGGGATGTATTCAAATTCTGCAACCCATTTTGTTGACATTATCTGTTGTTTGTTAAATATTTTGATGGTTTATGTATTGTTTATGTATTGTTTATGTATTGTTTATGTATTGTTTATATATATATACAGTTTCTTTTGTAATGTTCTCCGGTAAAATTCTACGAATATTTCTCCACCATACAATCTGGTGAAATACAGTGTGCGCCTGACAATGATTGTATTATACTACAGCTTGACAGGGCCGTGCGTTGTTCTGCAGTCACTGGACGTGACGTGAATTATGAGTACAGAGAGAGGACATTATGAGATTAGCCTGCATGATTCCCCATAAGACGTCTTTGAAAAATGCTTCTAGACAGAGAGCACATTTGAATTATACATGGAATGCCATTTAGCAGACCCTTTTTAGCCAAAGAGACTTACAACAGTGTACTCACATACATTTGAGTATTTGTGACCCCCAGTCGGAATTGAACCCACAACCCCGGTGTAGCCAGAGCCATTATCTTACAACCACACAGGACAAATTCAGCACACGCTGCTAACTATGCTACAGTATTTATGCTGGAATACAAAAGGTGCGTGTATGCTTTTACCGGTAAAGACGGTAGAAATAGCCCATAGCCTATGCATAATTATCTGAGGTAGATAAAATAGCTACATTTCAGTAGTGCACATCGTTAAAAATGAGGTCCGGAGAGTTCCATGGTTCTGGAAGGGTAGTCTGACTTTCTGCCTATGGGAAAATGGACAGAGGAATTTGACCAGCTGTTCTTTCTCTTCAAGGACTCTTTCTTTCTTTCACTGACTTTATTTATTTATTTCATATTTTCCCAGAAAACACAACAATTCCTAACTTACACGAAGTCAAGGATAACATGACCATGGGAACGACGCTGGTTACCAACCCTCAAGGAGGCTTTCTGGTAAGAGGCCATGTGGAAATCTAGATGTCAGCCCTGGACTGCAAGAGGCAGTACGGTTGTTACTATATGTAGAGCTGACACATATGTCACACAGTGGAGGCGGCTGAGGGGAGGACGGCTCATAATAATGGCTGGAAACGATCGAATGGAATGGGTTTGATGTCTTCGACGCCATTCCACGTACTCCAGCCATTACCACAAGCCCGTCCTCCCCAATTAAGGTGCCACCAACCTCCTGTGGCACACTCTCTCTCTGTCTCTCTCTCTGTGTCTCTGTCTCTCTGTCTAGAAGAATGGGTCTGAGTATTTATAATCATGACATAAGATATACATTACAAAGCCCGGATCTGACCAGATCTTTCCCCCTCTGCCACTTCACTGGGCTTGTACCTCACTGCTCATATAAGGGCTGTTGACTAGAGAGTCCTAGCCTATCAGATACTGTACTTCGGAGAGCCAGTTTACTCGTCAGAGTCCAGGTTAACCCAGTGTGTGTAGCGTTCATGTTCTCATGGTAACGTCAGCGCTGCTTCTTCAAAAAGTTTCAGGGTCCTAATGACCTTATTTCAGATTCCGCCGTGACGCGCGCGCGCGCGTGTGTGTGTGCTATTTTTGTCCAGGCTTGTGGTCCCCAGTACGGCTACATGTGTGGTCAGCAGACGTACATCTCTGGGGTATGTACCAACGTCAGCTCAACCTTCCAGGTACTCAACTCCATCGCCCCGGCCGTGCAAGGTACAGGACAACAAAACACACACACACACACACCGAGAACTACAGTCAGACCAGTGCTGCATGATCCCTCACCTTGGTGTTCCTTTTACATCCTACCCCAGACAGACCAGAGCAGAGCTTTCTCTCTCTACACCCCCCCCCCAACCCATTCCTCTCTTCACCCCCTAACCAACCAACCCCTCGAGCCACGTGGCCCAGAGAGAAACATCGCTTGTGTACATAAGAGCATTCCACTGAGTGTAAACTACTCTCCAGTCTCTTGCTGCCATGCATGCCCAAGTTAGGACAGATTTTGAGAGAGACTTGTAATCGCTGTCTTAACACTGCACATTGACAGCAAGAAGCCCAAACAGATATAATATTTGACTAAAACATCATCATTTCAAACCTTGTATACGATCACATTACAGTCTGTCTCTCTATTATGCAGAGGGGGGTTACTTTGGAACAGATTTCCAGAAGTTCAATCACTTGGAGCTGATTTGCTGGTGTTTTTATGGTATTTTATGGCCAACAAGAAGAACAAAAATTTGGTCAGAAAACTTTGGGGGGCCAAGTAAAATCACCCTGCAGGACACCAGTTGGGCAAACCCTGGTGTGGACTATTAAGCCTCAGTATAGATGAGACACAGCTTTCCACCTCTGTGTAGTCTCACTCTCAGACACTGTATTAGACATGCATTCTAAGCACATTATAGTGTAGTCTGTGGCTGTGTTCCGATATCCATTCTGGCATACTGTACCACTTAGAATGCATGTCCAATAGAATGCATGTCCTCTGCTTCATTCTCAGTCGTATTCTGAAGTAGTATACTATGGTAGTGTGGATATTGGAACAAGGCCTCTTTTTTTTTACCAGACTCAAGAGGGACTACTGTAGATGGGAGAGCTTCTGGGTATTGTAGTGTTCTCCCTCTCTTCACCTCTCTCCACTGCACAAACCAACTGTTTAATGCATTTATTGTATAAAAACTGTTGGCAACTGCGGCTTTAACAGTTTAAACATTGATGTACAAAACACATGTCTGTTTCCCCAACTAAATTCTACATTGCGTGTAGAATGTGCTATATTGGTTGTGTTACACAGATCATAACGGCCACATTATTTGAATCCCTCTTGTATTCCAGAGTGTGCCAAGGAGCTTGACATTGTCATGGTGCTTGACGGCTCCAATAGTATATGGCCATGGAACAGCATCATTGAGTTCCTGGTCAAGTTTCTGAAAAATATCGAAATTGGACCTAAACTGTCCCAGGTGATTTCTCCTTTCTGTATACTAGAGGGAAAAAATGGGTAACACTTTAGATGACGGTACCTGTCGAAGAACCCCGTAGAAGGACCCTTTAAGAACACAGTATCAACTCTGGGACATGACTGAGAGAGGGACAGAAGGGAGCGATGGACAGAGAAAAGAGGAGGGACACGGAATAGAGAGATGCCAGCAGCAATCAATTCGCTGTCTTTTAATGATGTAACAATATAATAATAATAGGTTGTTGCCTTGCCTTTGAGATACGATGATCATCTATTTATTACAGTCTCAGAACCACTGTTAAATCATCACTCATACTGTTATTAGTTTAAAAGTCCAAGGGCATTATGTGTTAAATAAAGGTTACTTAAAAATACTAATAAATGGGTTTTATGTGAATGGAGAGTCCTTTTTAGAATATCCCTGCCTCTGGAGAGGAGCTGGTTCACAGTGGTTTAGCTTAATGGTGAAATTACAGTTTTCCTCTGTGCTGCACTGGAAAATATTGTCCTACAAAGTGCTCCCTTTATAGATCCCATATTCCATAGCTGGATAAGTACCCATGCGTGCTATATAAAGAGAATGACATCACACTAGACTCACCAGACCAAACCACATGGCCTTCTTCACCAGACTGTCTCAGAGTGTTGGAGTGTTGGAGTGTGGGAGTGTGGGAGTGTGGGAGTGTTGGGAGTGTTGGGAGTGTTGGGAGTGTTGGAGTGTTGGAAGTGTGTGTTGGGGTGTTGGGAGTGTTGAAGTGTGGGAGTGTGGGAGTGTTGGGTGTTGGGAGTGTTGGAAGTGTGGGAGTGTTGGAGTGTTGGGAGTGTTGAAGTGTTTGGAGTGTGGGAGTGTTGGAGTGTTTGGAGTGTTGGAGTGTTGGAGTGTGGGAGTGTTGGAGTGTGGGAGTGTTGGAGTGTGGGAGTGTTGGGAGTGTTGGGAGTGTTGGGAGTGTTGGGAGTGTTGGGAGTGTTGGAGTGTTGGAGTGTTGGGAGTGTTGGGAGTGTTGGGAGTGTTGGGAGTGTGGGAGTGTTGGGAGTGGTGGGAGTGTTGGGAGTGTTGGAAGTGTTGGGAGTGTTGTTGGAGTGTGGGAGTGTTGGGAGTGTTGGGAGTGTTGGGAGTGTGGGAGTGTGTTGGGAGTGTTGGGGTTGGGAGTGTTGGGAGTGTTGGGAGTGTTGGGAGTGTTGGAGTGTTGGGAGTGTTGAAGTGTTTGGAGTGTGTGTTGGGAGTGTTGGAG
This sequence comes from Oncorhynchus tshawytscha, assembly GCF_018296145.1. Classification (NCBI taxonomy): domain Eukaryota; kingdom Metazoa; phylum Chordata; class Actinopteri; order Salmoniformes; family Salmonidae; genus Oncorhynchus; species Oncorhynchus tshawytscha. Next base: position 3,255,393 of record NC_056448.1, read on the forward strand.
TGTGGGAGTGTTGGAGTGTTGGAGTGTTGGGAGTGTTGGGAGTGTTGGGAGTGTTGAGAGTGTTGGAGTGTTGGGAGTGTTGAGAGTGTTGGGAGTGTTGGAGTGTTGGGAGTGTTGGAAGTGTGGGAGTGTTGGGGTGTTGGGAGTGTTGAAGTGTTTGGAGTGTGGGAGTGTTGGAGTGTTGGAGTTTGGGAGTGTTGGGAGTGTGGGAGTGTTGGAGTGTGGGAGTGTTGGAGTGTTGGGAGTGTTGGAGTGTGGGAGTGTGGGAGTGTTGGAGTGTTGGAGTGTGGGAGTGTTGGAGTGTGGGAGTGTTGGGGTGTTGGGAGTGTTGAAGTGTTTGAGTTGGGAGTGTTGGAGTGTGTGGAGGTGTGGGAGTGTTGGGAGTGTTGGGAGTGTGGGAGTGTTGGAGTGTTGGAGTGTGGGAGTGTTGGAGTGTGGGAGTGTGGGAGTGTGGGAGTGTGGGAGTGTGGGAGTGTGGGAGTGTTGGGAGTGTGTGGGAGTGTGGGAGTGTTGGAGTGTGGAGTTGGAGTGTTGGAGTGTTGAAGTGTGGGAGTGTTGAAGTGTTGAAGTGTTGGAGTGTTGGGGTGTTGGAGTGTGTTTGAAGTGTGGGAGTGTTGGAGTGTTGGAGTGTGGGAGTGTTGAAGTGTGGGAGTGTTGGAGTGTTGGAGTGTGGGAGTGTGGGAGTGTTGGGGTGTTGGGAGTGTTGGGGAGTGTGGGAGTGTTGGAGTGTTGGGAGTGTTGGAGTGTGGGAGTGTGGGAGTGTGGGAGTGTTGGGGTGTGGGGGTGTGGGAGTGTTGAAGTGTTGAAGTGTGGGAGTGTTGGAGTGTGGGAGTGTTGGAGTGTTGGAGTGTGGGAGTGTTGGAGTGTTGAAGTGTGGGAGTGTTGGAGTGTTGGAGTGTGTGGGAGTGTTGGAGTGTTGGAGTGTGGGAGTGTTGGAGTGTTGAAGTGTGGGAGTGTTGGAGTGTTGGAGTGTGGGAGTGTTGGGGTGTTGGGAGTGTTGAAGTGTTTGGAGTGTGGGAGTGGGAGTGTGAAGTGGGAGTGTTGGAGTGTGGGAGTGTGGGAGTGTTGGGAGTGTGGGAGTGTGGGAGTGTGGGAGTGTGTGGGAGTGTGGGAGTGTTGGAGTGTGGGAGTGTGGGAGTGTTGAAGTGTGTGGGAGTGTTGAAGTGTGGAAGTGTGGGAGTGTTGGGGTGTTGGAGTGTTTGAAGTGTGGGAGTGTGGGAGTGTTGGAGTGTGGGAGTGTTGAAGTGTGGGAGTGTTGGAGTGTGGGAGTGTGGGAGTGTTGGGGTGTTGGGAGTGTTGGGAGTGTTGGAGTGTGGGAGTGTTGGAGTGTTGGGAGTGTTGGAGTGTGGGAGTGTGGGAGTGTGGGAGTGTTGGAGTGTGGGAGTGTTGGGGTGTGGGAGTGTTGAAGTGTGGGAGTGTTGAAGTGTGGGAGTGTTGAAGTGTTGGAGTGTGGGAGTGTTGGAGTGTTGGAGTGTTGGAGTGTTGGAGTGTTGAAGTGTGGGAGTGTGGGAGTGTTGGAGTGTTGGAGTGTTGGAGTGTTGGAGTGTTGGGAGTGTTGGGAGTGTGGGAGTGTTGGAGTGTTGGAGTGTTGAAGTGTGGGAGTGTTGAAGTGTGGGAGTGTTGGAGTGTTGGAGTGTGGGAGTGTTGGAGTGTTGAAGTGTGGGAGTGTTGGAGTGTTGGGAGTGTTGAAGTGTTTGGAGTGTGGGAGTGTTGGGAGTGTTGGAGTGTTGGAGTGTGGGAGTGTTGGAGTGTGGGAGTGTGGGAGTGTGGGAGTGTTGGGAGTGTTGAAGTGTGGGAGTGTTGAAGTGTGGAAGTGTGGGAGTGTTGGGGTGTTGGAGTGTTTGAAGTGTGGGAGTGTGGGAGTGTTGGAGTGTGGGAGTGTTGAAGTGTGGGAGTGTTGGAGTGTGGGAGTGTGGGAGTGTTGGGGTGTTGGGGTGTTGGGAGTGTTGGGAGTGTTGGAGTGTGGGAGTGTTGGAGTGTTGGGAGTGTTGGAGTGTGGGAGTGTGGGAGTGTTGGAGTGTGGGAGTGTTGGGGTGTGGGAGTGTTGAAGTGTGGGAGTGTTGAAGTGTGGGAGTGTTGAAGTGTGGGAGTGTGGGAGGTTGGAGTGTGGGAGTGTTGGAGTGTTGGAGTGTGGGAGTGTTGGAGTGTTGAAGTGTGGGAGTGTGGGAGTGTTGGAGTGTTGGAGTGTTGGAGTGTTGGGAGTGTGGGAGTGTTGGAGTGTTGGAGTGTGGGAGTGTTGAAGTGTGGGAGTGTTGAAGTGTGGGAGTGTTGGAGTGTTGGAGTGTGGGAGTGTTGGAGTGTTGAAGTGTGGGAGTGTTGGAGTGTTGGGAGTGTTGAAGTGTTTGGAGTGTGGGAGTGTTGGGAGTGTTGGAGTGTTGGAGTGTGGGAGTGTTGGAGTGTGGGAGTGTGGGAGTGTGGGAGTGTTGGGAGTGTTTGGAGTGTTGGGAGTGTTGGGAGTGTTGGGAGTGTTGGAGTGTTGAAGTGTGGAAGTGTTGGAGTGTGGGAGTGTGGGAGTGTGGGAGTGTTTGGAGTGTGGGAGTGTGGGAGTGTTGGAGTGTTGAAGTGTGGGAGTGTGGGAGTGTTTGAAGTGTGGGAGTGTTGGAGTGTGGGAGTGTGGGAGTGTGGGAGTGTTTGGAGTGTGGGAGTGTGGGAGTGTTGGAGTGTTGAAGTGTGGGAGTGTTGGAGTGTTGAAGTGTGGAAGTGTTGGAGTGTGGGAGTGTGGGAGTGTGGGAGTGTTTGGAGTGTGTGGGAGTGTGGGAGTGTTGGTAGTGTTGGAGTGTGGGAGTGTGGGAGTGTGGGAGTGTTGGAGTGTGGGAGTGTTGGAGTGTGGGAGTGTTGGGGGGGTGTGGGAGTGTTGGGAGTGTTGGGAGTGTTGAAGTGTTTGGAGTGTTGGGAGTGTGGGAGTGTTGAAGTGTGGGAGTGTTGATGTGTGGGAGTGTGGGAGTGTTGGAGTGTGGGAGTGTTGGGAGTGTTGGGAGTGTTGGGAGTGTTGGGGTGTTGGGAGTGTTGGGAGTGTTTGGAGTGTGGGAGTGTGGGAGTGTTGAAGTGTGGGAGTGTTGAAGTGTGGGAGTGTTGAAGTGTGGGAGTGTTGGAGTGTGGGAGTGTGGGAGTGTTGGGAGTGTGGGAGTGTTGAAGTGTGGGAGTGTTGGAGTGTGGGAGTGTTGGAGTGTTGGGAGTGTTGGAGTGTGGGAGTGTTGGAGTATGGGAGTGTTGGGAGTGTTGGAGTGTGGGAGTGTTGAAGTGTGGGAGTGTTGAAGTGTGGGAGTGTTGAAGTGTGGGAGTGTTGAAGTGTGGGAGTGTTGAAGTGTGGGAGTGTGGGAGTGTTGGAGTGTTGGGAGTGTTGGAGTGAAGTGGGAGTGTTGGAGTGTGGGAGTGTTGGAGTGTGGGAGTGTTGGAGTGTGGGAGTGTGTTGGAGTGTGGGAGTGTGGGAGTGTGGGAGTGTGGGAGTATTGGGGTGTTGGGGTGTTGGGGTGTTGGGAGTGTTTGGAGTGTTTGGAGTGTTTGAAGTGTGGGAGTGTTGGAGTGTTTGGAGTGTTTGGAGTGTTGGAGTGTTGGAGTGTGGGAGTGTTGGGAGTGTTGAAGTGTTGGAGTGTGGGAGTGTGGGAGTGTTGGGAGTGTTGGGGTGTTGGGAGTGTTGAAGTGTTTGGAGTGTTGGGAGTGTTGGAGTGTTGGAGTGTTGGAGTGTGGGAGTGTTGGAGTGTGGGAGTGTTGGAGTGTTGGGAGTGTTGGGAGTGTTGGAGTTTTGAAGTGTTGGAGTGTTGGAGTGTTGGAGTGTTGGAGTGTGGGAGTGTTGGAGTGTTGGAGTGTTGGAGTGTTGGGAGTGTTGGGAGTGTTGGGAGTGTGGGAGTGTTGAAGTGTGGGAGTGTGGGAGTGTTGGAGTGTGTGGGAGTGTTGGAGTGTGGGAGTGTTGGAGTGTGTGGGAGTGTTGGGAGTGTTGGGAGTGTTGGAGTGTGGGAGTGTTGGAGTGTTGGGAGTGTGGGAGTGTTGGAGTGTGGGAGTATTGGGTGTTGGGTGTTGGGGTGTTGGGAGTGTTGGGAGTGTTTGAAGTGTGGGAGTGTTGGAGTGTTTTGGTGTGTTGGAGTGTTTGGAGTGTGTTGGAGTGTTGGAGTGTTGGGAGTGTTGGAGTGTTGGAGTGTGGGAGTGTTGGGAGTGTTGGGAGTGTTGGGGTGTTGGGAGTGTTGAAGTGTGGGAGTGTTGGAGTGTTGGAGTGTTGGAGTGTGGGAGTGTTGGAGTGTGGGAGTGTTGGAGTGTTGGGAGTGTTGGGAGTGTTGGAGTTTTGGAGTGTTTGGAGTGTTGTTGGAGTGTTGGAGTGTTGGAGTGTGGGAGTGTTGGAGTGTTGGAGTGTGGGAGTGTTGGAGTGTGGGAGTGTTGAAGTGTGGGAGTGTGGGAGTGTTGGAGTGTGGGAGTGTTGGAGTGTGGGAGTGTTGGAGTGTGGGAGTGTTGGAGTGTGGGAGTGTTGGAGTGTGGGAGTGTTTGGAGTGTTTGAGTGTGGGAGTGTTGGGAGTATTGGGCTGTTGGGGTGTTTGGAGTGTTTGGAGTGTTGGAGTGTTGGAGTGTGGGAGTGTTGGGAGTGTTGAAGTGTTGGAGTGTGTGGAGTGTGGGAGTGTTGGGAGTGTTGGGGGTGTTGGGAGTGTTGAAGTGTTTGGAGTGTGGGAGTGTTGGAGTGTGGGAGTGTTGGAGTGTGGGAGTGTTGGAGTGTTGGGAGTGTTGGGAGTGTTGGAGTTTTGAAGTGTTGGAGTGTTGGAGTGTTGGAGTGTTGGAGTGTGGGAGTGTTGGAGTGTGGGAGTGTGGGAGTGTTGGGGGTTGGAGTGTGTGGGAGTGTTGGGGTGTTGGGGTGTTGGGGTGTTGGGGTGTTGGGAGTGTGGGAGTGTTGGAGTGTTGGGAGTGTTGGAGTGTTGGGAGTGTGCCACGGGATGGGACAGTGAGAAAAGAGGGAACTGGAGAGAAGGGCAGAGAGTGAGATGAGGGTAAAGGAGGTTAAAGGGAAGAGGGCGAGTGAGATGAGGGCGAATTTGTACGTTCGAGTGAGTGTCGGTCTGTCTGAATCCCGCCTTTTTGTTCCAGGTGGGCATTGTGTCGTATGGAGAGCAAGTCATTCACAATGTGAACCTCAGCCAGTTTAATAACACTCTATCCCTGCTGGGAAAAGTGATGAATCTTGAACAGCAACAGGGTGTCAGGACCATGACCTTCCTGGGTATCGACACAGCAAGGTGCAGTACAAGAGTCTGGTCCTGCTCAATTTACAGAAAATGTACTTAATTGAATTGAGTTCAGTTGAATTTACTGTTCCACTCAGTTAAGTGTTTCTATTTATTGTACAATGTGTGAAGTGAGTTAAAAATGATTTATGATTTTCAGGAAAGAGGCCTTCACCGTGGAGCGAGGGGCGCGGCCCGGGGTCAAGAAGGTCATGATAATCGTGACGGATGGAGAGTCACATGACTCTCATAACCTCAAAAATGTCACCGCAGAATGCGAGAAAGACGACATTGAGAGGTTCGGTATTGCAGTGAGTATAAGACCATGAAAACAGCCTCACCACAGTAAAAGCTGTGACATACCTTTTAGTCAGGGCAAGATCACAGTCACAGCCCTAACAGACCTCAAATAAACACACCGTAATTTAGATGGTTTGGTATGAGGGTTGCAAAATCCCAGGAACTTTCCAAGAATTCTCAGATTTTCCAGAAATCCTGGTAAGAGGCTTCTATGAATCAGGAGAGAATAAACAGTATGGGAATCCTCCAACTAGGAGTCTGCAACTGGGAATCTTTCAGCCCAGGCAGGCCAAGAGTTATGGGTTCAAATCCTGTTCCCTACATGGACCACATTCTGTATATAGAGGACTGTTTTTCAGACTTGATATCGTCGTTGCGAATACGAACCTGTTCTTAGTTGACTTGCCTGTATAAATAACGGTTAGTTAAATAAATCAAATAAAAAAACAACACTATTTGTTTCCCTTCAGGTGCTTGGTGATTACAACAGGAACAACAGAAGCATCACTGAGGTGAAAAAGTTCATTGAGGAGATCAAGAACATCTCCAGCGATCCTGTGGGAGATCACTTCTTCAACGTGTCCGACGAGTTTGCCTTGCTCACCATCGTAGACGCTCTGGGAAGCAGGATCTTTGCCTTGGAAGGTAGGCTGAGCTACTTTCTTCTAGTTAAATCGCGACCACATGCTTTGTGCTACTTTGATCTCAGCGACAACTGTGGCCAAGGGCGGGTTCTTCCCCGGAGCTGTGCTCAAGTTCTACTCTGGAGCTGTGCTCGAGTTCTACTCCGGAGCTGTGCTCGAGTTCTACTCCGGAGCTGTGCTCGAGTTCTACTCCGGAGCTGTGCTCGAGTTCTACTCCGGAGCTGTGCTCGAGTTCTACTCTGGAGCTGTGCTCGAGTTCTACTCTGGAGCTGTGCTCGAGTTCTTCCCGGAGCTGTGCTCGAGTTCTTCCCCGGAGCTGTGCTCGAGTTCTTCCCCGGAGCTGTGCTCGAGTTCTTCTCTGGAGCTGTGCTCGAGTTCTTCTCTGGAGCTGTGCTCGAGTTCTACCCCGGAGCTGTGCTCGAGTTCTACTCCGGAGCTGTGCTCGAGAGTTCTACTCCGGAGCTGTGCTCGAGTTCTACTCCGGAGCTGTGCTCGAGTTCTACTCCGGAGCTGTGCTCGAGTTCTACTCCGGAGCTGTGCTCGAGTTCTACTCTGGAGCTGTGCTCGAGTTCTTCCCCGGAGCTGTGCTCGAGTTCTTCCCTGGAGCTGTGCTCGAGTTCTTCTCCGGAGCTGTGCTCGAGTTCTTCTCTATGTAGTGAAATAAAAAGAGATGAGATTGTGTTTTATTCATCCCCAAGGGGGAAGTGAGTTATCATCCAAACAGCCACATAGTCGTACAATTTAGAAACAATAACGACATTAAAAACAGTCCGCAGACAGTTCCAATGAAAATGGATCAGTGAGAGTGATCGTATCGTAATGTGATCGTATAGTAATGGATCAATGTGAATGTCCTTTCCACAGCAACGTCAGGTAACTACACCTCGTCGTTTGAGATGGAGATGTCCCAGGCAGGATTTAGTGCCCACAACTCTAAGGTGAGTCCATATTGCCTACTGTTGTTTCCTTCTACTCCTGGGACGTATTCATTACGCCAATTCTGTTGCAAAACGTTTCTTAAACGGAGTCAAACTGAAGGGAGGAAGGACCTACATACATTTGTCCAATAGAGACTCTTGTTTTGCTCTGCTTGCTTCTGTTTGGTTCTTAAACGGTTTTCGTAATAAATACACCCCTGCTTTAATTTCCCCTTTCCAACTAACTCCTTCTACCCCTGCTTTCATTTCCCCTTTCCAACTAACTCCTTCTACCCCTGATTTAATTTCCCCTTTCCAACTAACTCCTTCTACCCCTGCTTTCATTTGCCCTTTCCAACTAACTCCTTCTACCCCTGGAGCTTTCATTTCCCCTTTCCAACTAACTCCTTCTACCCCTGCTTTCATTTCCTTTCCAACTAACTCCTTCTACCCCTGCTTTCATTTCCCCTTTCCAACTAACTCCTTCTACCCCTGCTTTCATTTCCCCTTTCCAACTAACTCCTTCTACCCCTGCTTTCATTTCCCCTTTCCAACTAACTCCTTCTACCCCTGCTTTCATTTCCCCTTTCCAACTAACTCCTTCTACCCCTGCTTTCATTTCCCTTTCTAACTAACTCCTTCTACCCCTGCTTTCATTTCCCCTTTCTAACTAACTCCTTCTACCCCTGCTTTCATTTCCCCTTTCCAACTAACTCCTTCTACCCCTGCTTTCATTGCCCCTTTCTAACTAACTCCTTCTACCCCTGCTTTCATTTCCCCTTTCCAACTAACTCCTTCTACCCCTGCTTTCATTTCCCTTTCCAACTAACTCCTTCTACCCCTGCTTTCATTTCCCCTTTCCAACTAACTCCTTCTACCCCTGCTTTCATTTCCCCTTTCCAACTAACTCCTTCTACCCCTGCTTTCATTTCCCTTTCCAACTAACTCCTTCTACCCCTGCTTTCATTTCCCTTTCTAACTAACTCCTTCTACCCCTGCTTTCATTTCCCCTTTCCAACTAACTCCTTCTACCCCTGCTTTCATTTCCCTTTCCAACTAACTCCTTCTACCCCTGCTTTCATTTCCCCTTTCCAACTAACTCCTTCTACCCCTGCTTTCATTTCCCCTTTCCAACTAACTCCTTCTACCCCTGCTTTCATTTCCCCTTTCCAACTAACTCCTTCTACCCCTGCTTTCATTTCCCTTTCCAACTAACTCTTTCTACCCCTGCTTTCATTTCCCCTTTCCAACTAACTCCTTCTACCCCTGCTTTCATTTCCCCTTTCCAACTAACTCCTTCTACCCCTGCTTTCATTTCCCTTTCCAACTAACTCCTTCTACCCCTGCTTTCATTTCCCCTTTCCAACTAACTCCTTCTACCCCTGCTTTCATTTCCCTTTCCAACTAACTCCTTCTACCCCTGCTTTCATTTCCCCTTTCCAACTAACTCCTTCTACCCCTGCTTTCATTTCCCCTTTCCAACTAACTCCTTCTACCCCTGCTTTCATTTCCCTTTCCAACTAACTCCTTCTACCCCTGCTTTCATTTCCCCTTTCCAACTAACTCCTTCTACCCCTGCTTTCATTTCCCCTTTCCAACTAACTCCTTCTACCCCTGCTTTCATTTCCCCTTTCCAACTAACTCCTTCTACCCCTGCTTTCATTTCCCTTTCCAACTAACTCCTTCTACCCCTGCTTTCATTTCCCTTTCCAACTAACTCCTTCTACCCCTGCTTTCATTTCCCCCTTCCAACTAACTCCTTCTACCCCTGCTTTCATTTCCCCTTTCCAACTAACTCCTTCTACCCCTGCTTTCATTTCCCCTTTCCAACTAACTCCTTCTACCCCTGCTTTCATTTCCCCTTTCCAACTAACTCCTTCTACCCCGGCTTTCAATTCCCCTTTCCAACTAACTCCTTCTACCCCTGCTTTCATTTCCCCTTTCCAACTAACTCCTTCTACCCCTGCTTTCCACTGTCCTATACTGTTAAAAAAAGAAACAGTTGGAAAATATGCAACTAGGCTTTCCCAACACCCAAGGGCAACTAATTGCATAAATCTATCAAATGCTTTATGTTTCAAAATACTCTCTTTTAATAGTGTACTCCCACTGTCCTAGCCCACTGGGCTAAAGGGTGCAGCATATTTCCATGGGGATCGGTTTATAGGATATCACGTTTGTGAATCTGTGACTGGCCGCTGATCGGCCCCAGTCAGATACAGTACAGAACGACGGTGGGTGTTGCGTTATTCACTTGGCACAGACATCACTTCAACGTCTATTCCACGTTAGTCCAACGTTATTCCATTTAAATTAATTTCATGGATTGGATTCATGGATCATATATTGATTCGACCGGTGTGTGGCCAGTGAGATCTTTCATTCACCATCTTGTCTATCCCTGTGCTGGTTCACCATGATCCAACTAAAGAGGTACCCTCTGTCCTCTCTTTCCTCTCTTCTCTCAGCCCAGAGAGACCTGTGCTGTGGGGGAGAGGAGAACTAACAAGAGATGCCTTTTCCGTGAGAGGATGTTCACTTTGAACAAACAAAAAACATTTTTTTTCTTCTCCCAAACCTTATGTGCATTCATCAGGCATTTCCCCTCTGTCGATGAGTCGGAGTGAACATGCGCTACAATTTTACAAAAAAAGGGTTCCAAAAGGGTTATTCGGTTCTCCCCATAGGAGAACCCTTTTTGGTGGAAAGGGTTCTACCTGGAACCAAAAGGGTTCTACCTAAACTTTTGGTTTCACCTTATTTTTACATTCTGTCATAAAGAACACATGTTCAACTTAATAAAAAGCATGTTTTCCCATCTCAAAAGGTAAAATAAAATAAAAAATGACTATAGTAAGTGCATGTTAACTGCCATATAAAGTAACAAGGTTGACTGTAAAATGGTTGACAATTTGTTCTTAAATCAGCCAAAAATCCCATTGCGACAGAGCTAATGGAAGCGTTTTGTGGGCAACAGAGGGTGACAATGGAATGCAAGCTTCACACAAAAACAACGTAATCGCTAAAACATTCGTAGCCTGTTTATCTATGGGCAACAGGGTTGACATGTTCTTTTCAACCCGCTCAGTTTCCCACCACAAAACAACAGCTTTTATTGAATTGACTATTAGATGTTCACTGTTTCTTTTGAAAAACATTTTTTTAAAGGAATAGTTTCACCATATTAAAACAAATGGACCCAAAAGGCACTTATTTTGTGGGACGACCCAGTTCCATCTTGTGAAATACTTTACCCTGTCCTGTCTTCCTGTATTCATGAAACAGGGTTCTGTGGGGGAAATGGCTACTTGACACTGTATTGCATTCAGACTTGATATCGTTGTTGCGAATATGAATCTGTTCTTAGTTGACTTGCCTGCATTGTGACAGTGGTCTTTCTCACTGTGGTCACTGGTCTGTTCAGCCTTCACTCAAATGAGCATTTCCACTTCCTGGGGGGGGTCTCTTCCTGTTTCCTGTGCTGTAGCATAATTGTCCCAAAGAGTTGGATGGAGGCCCTTAATATCACTGCCCATGCTGTCACAGAAGACGACATTACTAAGACAGAAGATTAGCTTTCTGGTTTCTCTATGAGCTGTTGTCTCATCTGACTCTTTAATTTTTTTATGTGTGCATTGTTGTATTAGGAACAATGTGCTCTTGTCAGGACCTGCTTTTTTTCGGCCCTCTCTGTCTCTCCCTCCCTCTCTACCACACCTGCTGTCTCGACCTCTGAATGCTCGGCTATGAAAAGCCCACTGACATTTACTCCTGAGGTGCTGACCTCTGGCACAGCCAGAAGAGGACTGGCCACCCCTCAGAGCCTGGTTCCTCTCTAGGTTTCTTCCTAGGTTCCTGCCTTTCTAGGGAGTTTTTCCCTAGCCACCGTGCTTCTACATCAGAATTTCTTGCTATTTGGGGTTTCAGGCTGGGTTTCTCTATGAGCTCTTTGTGCCATCTGCTGATGTAAAAAGGGCTTTGTAAATACACGTTATTATATTCCTTAATACAAAATGATGTCTGTCACAGGTGTGTAGGTTTGGAAAAACAGGATTATTGAGAAGACAGATACTGTACATATTGTTGTACTCACATGGCTGAGGGAAATGTATTTTATAGTTGTTAAATACAATTCATTCATTCATTCATTCATAGGAGGGTGTGATGCTGGGAGCAGTGGGAGCGTATGAATGGAACGGGACAGTAGTTATGCACACAGACCAGGGTACCATGGTTCCCCTAAACGCAGACTTCCATGACCCCCTGGACGAGAGGAAGGAGAGCCTGGCGGGGTATGTGGGTAAGTACAAACGACACACACACACAGCCTGGTGGGGTACGTGGGTAAGTACAAACGACACACACACACACAGCCTGGTGGGGTACGTGGGTAAAGTCCAGGCCCGACCAGACAAACCACCCGCATGGATGCCACTGTATTTATTTACCTTTTTAAACCTTCATTTAACATGGCTGTTTTATGACGTTGAATTCTGTCCTCTGTTGCTGTAGTTATCTATGTGTAAGTCTAGACCTACTGTTTTATATGAGTCACTCCACGCATGGCATTTGAATTGAAGACAGTTGAGAAGAACAGCTTCTTATTTAGATTATGGTACAATGACAACCTGCACAATAACAACCTGTACTGACACTTTGGAAACTGGACAGTGGGCTAAGTCCTTAGTGCCTTCCAGCTCCTGTATAAACAGCCCAGGGTAGCATGGTGGACTACCAGCCCCATTACTCTACAGTAGACATGGTCTGTGTCCCAACTGGCACCCTATTCCTCTATACTGCACTTTTTTTTGACCAGGGCCCATAGGGCTCTAGTTAAGAGTAGTGCACTATGTAGGGAATTGGGTGCCATTTGGGACGCAGATATGCTTATACTCCAACTGAAATAACAGACCCGCAGGGCTTACAGTAGCCTACATCTCCGCTCATACTACCTTTTACGGGCTGTAGGGAAGACGCTGTGTGGGATTAAAGAATAATGTTATTTAAAAAAGGTGTCACGGAGAACAATCTGGGTGGCTGTTCGTCTCAGACCGGGCGAACACAAACACTGACAAACACTGAGCACACACACTCCTCTCTGTTCTCTGGTGTGTGTCTGCTTCCTCTTAACAATGAGACTAAACTAATGCCAGGAGACCAATGTACTCAAATCACCCTCTAATAGAGACTCTGTGTCCTTATGCTGTGGTCCTGAACTGTGTGTGTGTGTGTCTGCCTCCTCTTAACAATGAGACTAAACTAAACTAATGCCAGGAGACCAATGTACTCAAATCACCCTCTAATAGAGACTCTGTGTCCTTATGCTGTGGTCCTGAACTGTGTGTGTGTATCTGCCCACCGTGCAGGTTATGATGTGCAGTCGGCATCAACTCCTAATGGTGTATTATATATCACGGGGGCACCGCGGCACAACCACACAGGCAGAGTCATCGTGTACAAACTGGATGGGCAACACATCACAGTCACACAAGTGCTGAAAGGAGAGCAGGTGACCAATCCTCAAACCATCCGCCATCCATCTTCCACCACCGTCATCACGATGCGTTACAAGCAACATCTTTACGTTATGCACTGTAGTTGCTTTGTAAAACGCTTTAATGTGGTTAGACACAGCGGGTTAATGTGGTTAGACACAGCGGGTTAATGTGGTTAGACACATGGGTTAATGTGGTTAGACACATGGGTTAATGTGGTTAGACACAGCGGGTTAATGTGGTTAGACACATGGGTTAATGTGGTTAGACACATGGGTTAATGTGGTTAGACACATGGGTTAATGTGGTTAGACACATGGGTTAATGTGGTTAGACACATGGGTTAATGTGGTTAGACACATGGGTTAATGTGGTTAGACACATGGGTTAATGTGGTTAGACACATGGGTTAATGTGGTTAGACACATGGGTTAATGTGGTTAGACACAGCGGGTTAATGTGGTTAGACACAGCGGGTTAATGTGGTTAGACACAGCGGGTTAATGTGGTTAGACACAGCGGGTTAATGTGGTTAGACACAGCGGGTTAATGTGGTTAGACACAGCGGGTTAATGTGGTTAGACACATGGGTTAATGTGGTTAGACACAGCGGGTTAATGTGGTTAGACACAGCGGGTTAATGTGGTTAGACACATGGGTTAATGTGGTTAGACACAGGGTTAATGTGGTTAGACACAGCGGGTTAATGTGGTTAGACACAGCGGGTTAATGTGGTTAGACACAGCGGGTTAATGTGGTTAGACACAGCGGGTTAATGTGGTTAGACACGGGTTAATGGGTTAATGTGGTTAGACACATGGGTTAATGTGGTTAGACACAGACACGGGTTAATGTGGTTAGACACAGCGGGTTAATGTGGTTAGACACAGCGGGTTAATGTGGTTAGACACAGCGGTTAATGTGGTTAGACACAGCGGGTTAATGTGGTTAGACACAGCGGGTTAATGTGGTTAGACACAGCGGGTTAATGTGGTTAGACACAGCGGGTTAATGTGGTTAGACACAGCGGGTTAATGTGGTTAGACACAGCGGGTGTGGGAAGAGACTATACATAGTTTTTTTTAACCAATGCAACAAGAAATAGTTTTAGGACATCTTTGGTATGCATTAGATAGAAATGAGATACACGCAAAGAGTTCACTTATGTCAAGGCATTAGATCATGCAGTATTTCTACTTCATTTTGAGCATGGAATTGAGAAGAGGCCAAGTAAAGGTTTATATTAAAGCATGTATTTGGATTTACGGTTGAGTGGTTATAATGTCGTTTGACCCATGGACTATATAATCCAGGATTAGAAGTTCCACGCCCGTTCTATGGATCCTGTCTGTCTCCTTGTAGATTGGCTCCTACTTTGGCAGCGTTCTCCAGACGGTGGATGTTGACCAGGACTCGTACACAGACATCCTGCTGGTGGGAGCTCCTATGTACATGGGCCCAGAGAGGGAGGAACAGGGACAGGTGTACGTCTTCAAACTCAATGAGGTGTGTGGTGCACTGTGTGTGTCTTTGACCTGTCATCGTAAATTAAGTTCAATCAAAAATGAATTTCCGTGAAGGTTAATAAGTGAATATCTAGTTGGAGATCAGACTTCGGGGATGTTTGTCTGTTACAATACAAAGTCTCATTAGAAAAAAAGATGGCATTGGATTAGAACAAGGGTCTGATGATGCTCAAACATTTGCCCCCCCCCCTTCCTTCCTCTTTCTTTCTCTCTCTCTCCCTCTCTCTCTCTCTATCACCCTACACCTCCAGAAGGGCATGTTTGAGCACCAGGCCACGCTGAAGCCGGACAACCAGACGTGTTGTACCTCGGCCCACTCCCATGGCTGCACCAACGTTCGCACGAATGACCCGTGTGGCGCCCGTTTCGGCACCGCCATCGCCGAGGTCAGCGACCTGGACCTGGACGGGAACCGGGACGTGGCCATCGGGGCACCGTTCGAGAATGACCACAGAGGAGCCGTCTACATCTACCACGGAGCCAAGAAGACGATCAAGGAGAAATACGTCCAGGTGAAGAAAGAAAAGGCCAGGTGGTCAGGCTGTTCCCCGTCTGTGGAGTCTGGTGTCACCAGAAGTCAAAGGCCGGGCTCATTCTAATGGCAGGAATGGAACACATGTGAACCATATGCTCAGATTTCTCCCTCCACCAGCCACCACTGGTCCTCATCTGTAATCAATGTGTGGGATAGTGGTTTGTGGATGGACACTCTGCAGTAGATATGCAGTTACAGTAGATACCGTAGAAGTATTCCTGTTCGACCTCTGAATGTGTGTGTGCTGGTGTGGTTTCAGCGTATCCCAGGTCCTGGAGACGGAGTGAAGACTAAATTCTTTGGCCAGTCAATCCATGGAGTCATGGACCTGAACGGAGATGGAATCATAGACGTTACCATCGGAGGTCTGGGAGGCGCTTCTCTGTTCTGGTGAGTGTTCAGTGCCTCTGCGTTTTTAGAGTCAAAACATAAAATTCATGCCGCGCATGTAAGCAGGAACACACACACTCACTCTAGCACTCCACTTGAACTGTTAGTAATAGCAGTAACCTCATATCTCACACAACTGTATTATTATATCTTTAGCTCATCTATCAAAGACTGTCACTCTGGTTTACACAGCTGTATCCCTCTCGGGATTTGAACCAACAACCCCCTCCTCTCTATGTTCAAACCCCCTGGCCCTCCTCTCCTCATAGAGTTCATGGAGCTGAACCCTCTTCACTCCTTTCCTCCCATCTCATATAACAGAGTTGAGCTCTCTACACACCACAGGGCCCCCATCCAGGGATCCCTCACACCCACTCAGCCTAGCTGACCGGGGTTGACCAGGGCTGTGTGAAAAACTCCAAATCCCAGCAGGCAAAGATTTTAAAACATGATTTGGCAGCTCTTCCTCCTGGGCTCTTGGACCTCTGCTTAACAGAGCGGGGTTGTAGACTGTTGGAGTGTCACTCCCTGATTCCAGAGCGTCCATGGCAGTGGACGCTAACTGTGGCGCTAACAGTTTGGTACTGCAGCTGTAGAACTCAGTTACGCCACGGAAACCAGTGACCTCCGTCATAATGGATTCCTTTGTAGAGCTGCCATGGGCCCGCGATGAGGTTTAGAGCGCGGTCGCAAACCTCTTTTCATGGAAGACATCAATAATGTGCTTCATTTGTTCTATTTGGGGGAATTTACTTAAAGGAATGAAGCAGTTTTCCTTTGTTGGAAACGTGTAGTAATTAAGTTTAATTCACAGGTCATTCACTTTTGTAACTTGAATGTGCCAGTTCCATGTGCTAATGCCGTGTTCAAAACAACTGGGAACTGGGAAATCTCCAACTTCGGTGTGTTCAAAACAACTGGGAACTAGGAGAAAAATGTGCACCGACTGGGAAAAATCGATTTGACCGGTCATCCAACTCGGAATTCCAAGTCGGGAACTCGGGCCTCTTTCTAGAGCTCTGACTTTCCCACCTGAAGATCACTGACGTCATTAGGTTTCCCGAGTTCCCAGGTGTTTTCCAACGCTGCAGAAATCTGCTGTTTGTCATCCAGGTCCAAGGATGTTGCTGAGCTTTATGCCAACATGACCTTTGACCCGAGCAAGATCAACCTACAGCAGCCCTCTAAAGGCTGCATGTTGGGCGGGAGGGAAACTGTGTGTGTGAAGACCAGGGTCTGCTTTAGCTACAGCGTCAAGTCTGAGAAGGATGACACTAACTCGGGCACAGGTGAGAGTCTGATCAACCCCTTTCCTTTCATACAGTATGTTGACATGTTTACAGTGTAAACCTCCTTCAATAATATGCAGCGAATTAAAGCGGACTCTCGATAAGAACAGTAAAAAGGAGTAAAATAGAAAGCTTTCATTTTGAGGTTGCTGTAGCTAACCCTAACCAGGATTTATAGAAAAACTAGGCATTTTGGGAAAGTTTTGCAACCCTTATCATGACTGGTGTTTGTTGTGTTTCAGCCATTAAGTACAGCCTGACGCTGGACTCTCTGAGGGCGAAGTCGAGGGCTGCGTTTGTCAACATAGACGAGAAAAGTGAGAGGAAGGCCCAGGCCACCGCCAAGATCATAGACAATCTGTGTGTGGAGCATTTATTTGCCATGAAGGCAAGTAAATCCTTCCTCACCCAGCCTGGTCCACATGGAGAGAGGGAGAGAGGGAGAGAGGGAGAGAGGGAGAGAGGGGAGAGGGAGAGAAGGAGAGGGAGAGGGAGGGAGAGGGAGAGGGAGAGGGAGAGAGAGGGAGAGGGAGAGGGAGAGGGAGAGGGAGAGGGAGGGAGAGGGAGAGGGAGAGGGAGAGGGAGAGGGAGAGAGGGAGGGAGGGAGGGAGGGAGGGAGGGAGGGAGAGGGAGGGAGAGGGAGAGAGGGAGGGAGGGAGGGAGGGAGGGAGGGAGGGAGGGAGGGAGGGAGAGGGAGAGGGAGAGGGAGAGGGAGAGAGGGAGAGAGGGAGAGAGGGGGAGAGAGGGAGAGAGAGGGAGAGAGAGAGAGAGAGAGAGAGAGAGGAGAGAGGGAGAGAGGGAGAGGGAGAGGGAGAGAGGGAGAGAGAAACACCTGTTCTTACATAGTTTAGTAGAACATTGCTAAATGGGTTACTGGCTACAGATTTTGAACTAGAGAGGGGAAATGGGCTTCAGTTTGTAATTCTGATGGTGTCAGATAAAGCGCAGTGAAAGACAAGTGCCTTACCGTAATCAGCCTGGTTCCAGCCTGGTTTTTATGCTTTATAGCCAACTCGTATCAACTATCATATGTTTGACATGATAATGACCATTACATTTAGGCAAAACAGCACAAACAGATTTGGGCCCAGCCTAAAGGACCATTAGTATCTCAGTGGGCCATTAGTATCTCAGTAGACCTCCTCAAGAGACTGGCTAGTGGATGTAGTGGATGGATGTATAGTATGGAGCCTAGTTGCTCTGGTATTTATTCAATGTAGGACAACCTGGCCTCAAAGACGTAACCTATTGAACGTGAATCTGTGATTCGCCTATGTTACACTCTTAGAAAAAAAGAGTTCCAGAAGGGTTCTTCGGCTGACCCCATAGGAAAACCCTTTTCGGTTCCAGGTAGAACTTCTTTGGTTCCAGGTTGGAAAGGGTTCTACCTGCAACCAAAAAGAGTTTTTCGAAGGGTTTTCTTTTGGGGAAAGCCGAAGAACCCTTTAAGGTAGATAGAAAAAAAGCTGCCAAGAGTGTACATTTGGTATGGTTACATAAGAAGGAAGGTTACTTAAGTCAAAAATGAAAGGAAGGAAGTTGATCGGGGAGGATGGACGTGTGGGCGTGTAATGTAAAAGTCTAGTAACCCAAAGGTTGCGTGTTCGAGTCACATCACAGACAACTTTAGTATCCCTAACCTAGCTAATGTTAGCCACCAAGCTAACGTTAACCACAACAAAGTGGAATTTGGAACATATCATACGTTTTGCAAATTCATAATTGCAATTCGTAACATATTATACGAAATGGTGGGAGACAGTTTACATTTACTGTGTTACGTCTATCCCTGAGTCCAGGTTGGGTAGGAACGCTCTTAACATGAAAGTGGAGAAATATCTCCCTCCCTTGATCAAAGGGAAAACAACCACTTTTACAAAAGGCCCATTACTGTACATACAAACATTTCAGCTTAAAAGTGGCCTAAAAATAGATTCACTTTACATTGATTGTTAATTGTTCTATTGGTTGTTTTGTATCAGATAGTTGTACATTATACGGTTTTAGTGAGGAGACCAGATGAAAAGAAGAGAGCTTTTAAATGACAGACCTTGACTGTAATGGGAACCAGAACCGGCGCTTTACTGATCAAAGCAAGGTGAAGAGAATGCCCTGACGATGACTATTAAACTACCCGCAGGACCTCTGAGAGAGAGAGGGGTGGAGAGAGAGGTGGAGAGAGAGGTGCAGAGAGAGAGAGGTAGAGAGAGAGAGCGGTGGAGAGAGAGGTAGGGAGAGGAGGCGATGGAGGGGAGGGAGAAAGAGAAAGCGGATGAGAGAGGGAGATCGGCACGTTGGAGAGAGATGGGTAGAGAGGCATATTTGAGAGAGGAGAGGAGTTTGAAAGAGAGACAAGAAATGGGAGAGAATGAGGGAGAGCTGGTGGATGGTTGGAGGGTGCCGATAGAATTACAGGAAATGAAAACCCTCCGCTGTCAGGAAGGGGGTCGCTAAAATGTTTTGAATGCAAGTTGTTGGGGGGGGGGTCCCACTTAGGGCCACCCAAAAGGCTAGGGCCAGCTCTGACTGTATATGTGGGAATGGATGTAGGTACACAGACCTGCTAGTCTACTGCGGCCCGTCATGATGAGTTCAGATTTTTGGTGGCTCCCACCCCCATCAAAGTTGCCCATCCCTGCTCTAGTGCATACAGTATCTTCAGTGGAGGAGGAGAGAGAGTGTGGAGTGACACACACACCGTGTTCGATTCGGTTTTTAGCAGCCGGTGAAGGGCAGGAGGTACGTTTGTAAATGAATTTGATCAAGCTACGTAGCCTCTTGTTTCCTTCTTGATGAATACATAAACCAAAAAATATTTAGTTGTTTCTCTGTAATACTAGCCACCTAGCAATTGGATGAAGTTAGCTTTAGCTAGCCAGATAGATAGGTTCCCAGTCTCCCAAACTCATAACTAGCCACCAAGCCATTTCAGGCTATCGCTCAAGTTAGATTAGCTTGTCTAACTATTTTAGCTGACATGCCTGCTGGAAATGTTGCTAAAATGACAGTTGAACAGGTATAAAGAGGTATACTTAGATAACCTATGCAGAGAAATAGACATATATATATATATATTTTTTTTTTTTTACATAGAATGGGGCATAACGATTATGTCTCTAGCTTACAGGTAAAGCTGTTTCAGATGTTTGAAAAATGCCAAATTACCCCTGATTCCCCTCCCTCCCTCTCTCTCTCTCCTCTCTCCCTCCCTCCCTCCCTCCCCTCCCTCCCTCCCTCCCTCCCTCCCTCCCTCCCTCCTCACCTACATCATGTCCCGCTCTAAAATAAATGGTGCATGATGGCCCTGGATACATTGCACATGTAATTACATAAGCCCCTCCTCCCTTTAGGCTAAATTGGACTTCAGAGACCCAATCATGGTCTCCCTAGAGTTTGGCCTGGCTGAGGACACGGGTCCCGTCCTGGATGGAGATCTACCAACGTCACTTAACAAAACGGTAAAATAAACCACACTGCGCCAGATTTAACACACACACACACACACACACACACACCAGTAACTTTTGTCTTGCCATGAATTTTGTATACCTTGGCTTGCTTCCCTCTGTAGCCACTAGAGGCCCTCACTGGCTAACATGTGTGCACACATTGATTTCCTACCTTACTGATTGGATTATACCTCAGCTATCACATAATACAGTGGTGAATATGCAATGTGTGAGCAGAGAAGTCAGTAATCAGTACTTTACACAGTCATGCTCTCTGCAGCACTTATCATCAGCAACAGCTGTCCTCCATCCTTCACTAGTTCATATAAGAGGCTTATGAGCTTTAAAACACTGACAGGCAGTTGTCCTGTTTCCATAGTGGCGCTCCCACACACACATAGTTCTTATGAGCTATTTGCCAGACGGACGGAGAGCCAAAACATGTGGCTGGAGAATAACGCGGTGGTAGAACAGGGATTCCTTGAAGCCTCAAATTCCTCAACACACAACAGAGTGCGATTACATCCAAGTTACATGTCTGTTTAGTAAAGTTAGCACGTGTTCACTGGTTCTCAGGCCTGAGTTCTCATGCTATCAAACACACCGCACCACTCTCAGTACAACCAGAGAGGAAGCGGCGAAGTGAGAGGGTCCACTCCCGTCAACATCTGTTCACACAGGAATACAGCGATAAGCAGACCGATAAGCAGACCGATAAACTGACCGATAAACTGACTGATAAGCTGACCGATAAGCAGACTGATAAACTGACCGATAAGCTGACCGATAAACTGACCGATAAGCAGACCGATAAGCAGACCGATAAACTGACTGATAAACTGACCGATAAACTGACTGATAAACTGACCGATAAGCAGACCGATAAACTGACTGATAAACTGACCGATAAGCAGACCGATAAGCTGACCGATAAGCAGACCGATAAACTGACCGATAAACTGACCGATAAACTGACCGATAAGCTGACCGATAAGCAGACCGATAAGCAGACCGATAAACTGACTGATAAACTGACCGATAAGCTGACCGATAAGCTGACCGATAAGCAGACCGATAAACTGACCGATAAACTGACCGATAAACTGACCGATAAGCAGACCGATAAACTGACTGATAAGCTGACCACTTGCCTTCCCGTCTTTGGGACGACTACTATTATTAGAGCAGAGACAATACCATCTCGTCAACCACAGGAGGTTGGTGGCCCCTTAATTAGGGAGGACGGGCTGGTGGTAGTGACTGGAGCGAAATGAGTTCCCATGTGTTTGATGCCATTCCATTCGCTCCTTTCCAGATATTTTTATGAGCCGTCCTCCCCTCAGCAGCCTCCACTGTTATATACAGTGTTTCTGGTACAACATGCTACTCAGGGTCATGGAGGATGCTCTTCTGTTACACTAGAGGAGTGTGCCCTCACTATACAGTAACAGGATGTGGTGTTGGAACACACACACACACACACACACACATAGTTATCACACTGTTATATACAGTGTTTCTGGTACAACATGCTACTCAGGGTCATGGAGGATGCTCTTCTGTTACACTAGAGGAGTGTGCCCTCACTATACAGTAACAGGACGTGGTGTTGGAACAAATACACGAGTGCACACACACACACACACACACACACACACACACACACACACACACACACACACACACACACACACACACACACATAGTTATCACACGAAGGCGCTACGTTTTCCCTAAGACATTGTATAAAATCCCAGATTGTCATTCTTGGGAGCAGACACTTGATCTTGATCAAATGTTAGGAATGCATTTCACTATTTCAGTCAAAAGCAAACAAGAACAGAGACAATTCACTGTCTCTTGACGCAACTACTAAGCAAGTGAATTGGTTTTTGACTGCTTTCTTGCTAGTTCTGTCTTGTACATGTTTTGTATTTCTTGTACCATGTCATTCAGATTCCTTTGGTGGACTGTGGGACCGATGACAAGTGCATAGCTGACCTATCGCTGAAGGCTGTGCCAAGTATACAAAGGTATTATCACAATGATTGTATTCCTTCAGTCCATCAAACTGTCAACAGTTATGTGACAGTTCAGTAGCAATTATGTTGCCCTTGAATTGTACTTTGGCGCCCCCTTGTGTTGCTTCAGTTGAAATGCCCAAATTACATTTACCCTGCTACGGTAGTAACTTTCCTATTCTTTGCAGTCTTGTGATTAAAGCGAACAAGGAGAAGTTCCACGTTCTGATCACCACTAGAAACAGCAAAGACAATGCGTACAACACCAAAGTTATGCTGAGCTTTACTGAAAACATAAACTACGTCAAGGTCGAGGTGAGGTTCCTCGCTGTCTTTATAACTTTATTTAACCAGGTAGGCTAGTTGAGAACAAGTTCTCATTTGCAACTGCGATCTGGCCAAGATAAAGCATAGCAGTTCGACACATACAACAACACAGAGTTACCCATGGAATAAACAAGACATACAGTCAATAATACAGTAGAGAAAAAAAAGAAAACAAAAAAGTCTATATACAGTGAGTGCAATTGAGGTAAGATAAGGGAGTTAAGGCAATAAATAGGCCATGGTGGCGAAGTAATTACAATATGGCAATTAGACAGACAAATCACGCTACAAGCAAAATACTTAAAACAATAACAAGACGAGTAACTCGATCATTGCATTTACTTGATCGCTACCTACACAAATAGCTAGCTAGAACAAAGTGTTCATAAGATAAATTAATTAAAAAAGATTAAAAGCAATATAAATAAGTGTGCAGAAGATGAATGTGCAAGTAGAGATACTGGGGGTGCAAAGGAGCAAGATAAATAAATACAGTATGGGGATGAGGGAGTTGGATGGGCTGTTTACAGATGGGCTATGTACAGGTGCAGTGATCTGTGAGCTGCTCTGACAGCTGGTGCTTAAAGTTAGTGAGGGAGATGTGAGTCTCCAGCTTCAGTGATTTTTTTGCAGTTCGTTCAACTTCTACAGTCTTGAACATCCAAATTTAATTTCATAATTTCTGTCAGTATGTTTTGACATCTCTCCCTTTACTCCGCAGCCCAAAGAAAAAGACTGTAGTCTAAATAATACCAAAGTTGAGTGTGCTGTGGGATATCCATTCCTCAAAAGCAATGTAGAGGTAAGACGTTTCTTTATAAATATATATCTATTTTTTTTATTGATTAAATATTTTTAGGGGGTGGATCAGCTTTAAAATTGCAGATAGATTGTAGCTTCCATCAATGTAATTGTCTGCATCATTTCCAATCCTCCATATATTTTTTTGTAAATATATAGTACCAGTCAAAAGTTTGGACACACCTACACATTCAAGAGTTTTTCTTTATTTTTACTATTTTCTACATTGTAGAATAATAGTGAATACATGATAACTATGAAATAACACATGGAATCATGTAGTAACCAAAATGGTGTTAAACAAATCAAAATATATTTTGGGGATTCTTCAATGTAGACACCGTTTGCCTTGATGACAGCTTTGCACTCTCTTGGCATTCTCTCAACCAGCTTCATGAGGGAAGCTTTTCTAACAGTCTTGAAGGAGTTCCTACATATGCTGAGCACTTGTTGGCTGCTTTTCCTTCCCTCGGCAGTCCAACTTGTCCTAAACCATCTCAATTGGGTTGAGATTGAGTGATTGTGGAGGCCAGGTCACCTGATGCAGCATTCCATCGCTCTCCTTCTTGGTTAAATAGTCCTTATACAGCCTGGAGGTGTGTTGGGTCATTGTCCTGTTGAAAAACAAATTATAGTCCCACTAAGCGCAAACCAGATGGGATGGTGTATCGCTGCAGAAGGCTGTGGTAGCAATGCTGGTTAAGTGTGCCTTAAATTCTAAATAAATCACAGACAGCAAAGCACCCCCACACCATCACACCTCCTCCTCCATGCTTCACGGTGGGAACCACACACGCGGAGATCATCCATTCACCAATTTCTGCATCTCACAAAGACATGGCGGTTGGAACCAAAAATCTCAAATTTGTACTCATCAGACCAAAGGCCAGATTTCCACTGGTCTAATGCTCATGTTTCTTGGCCCAATCAAGTCTCTTCTTATTATTAGTGTCCTTTAGTAGTGGTTTCTTTGCAGAAATTGACACAGTTGATGTTGAGATGTGTCTTTTACTTGAACTCTGTGAAGCATTTATTTGGTCTGCAATTTCTGAGGCTGTTAAGTCTAATTAACTTATATTCTGCAGCAGAGGTAACTCTGGGTCTTCCTTTCCTGTGGCGGTCCTCGTGAGAGACTGTTAACTCTAATTAACTTATCCTCTGCAGCAGAGGTAACTCTGGGTCTTCCTTTCCTGTGGCGGTCCTCGAGTCCTAATTAACTTATCCTCTGAGAGCCAGTTTAATCCTCTCATAGCGGTCCTCGTGAGAGACTGACTGATCTTTTTGAAAAGTTCTGGAAATGTTCTAATGAACTTATCCTCTGACTGACCTTTCCTGTGGCGGTCCTCATAAAGTAATCCTCTGCAGATGGTAACTGTCTTCCTTTCCTTGGCGGTCCTCATGAGAGACAGTTAACTCTAATTGCTTATTTGAGCTGTTCTTGTCATAATATGAGAGCCAGTTTAATCATAGCGCTTGACTGTTTTTGAAAAGTTCTGGAAATGGACTGCTTATTTGAGCTGTTGTCATAATATGGACTTGGTCTTTTAGCAAATAGGGCTCTCTTCTGTATACCATCCCGACCTGGTCAGAACACAACTGACTGGCTCAAACGCATTAAGAAGGAAAGAAATTCCACAAGTTAACTTTTAACAAGGCACACCTGTTAATTGAAATGCATGAAGCTGGTTGAGAGAATACCAGGAGTGTGCAAAGCTGTCATCAAGGCAGGGTGGCTACTTTGGAGAATCTCAAATATAAAATTGATTTTTATTTGCATAACAATTTTGGTTACTACATGATTCCATACGTGTTATTTCATAGTTTTGATGTCTTCACTATTATTCTACAATGTATAAAATAGTAAAAAATAAAGAAAAACCCTTGAATGAGTGGGTGTATCCAAACTTTTGACTGGGACTGTATATATAAGACAATCCTTGCAAAATTTTGCAATAATACATATCTATGCTCATACCATTAGACTCACTATGGACTTCAGGCCGCTGATGTGTCTGCTTGTTCTCTCTCTGCAGGAGGTCTTTAAGATCCTGTTTGAAGTCAACCCTGCACATATCTGGAAGGAAATTCAGATCAACGTAACTGCAACCAGGTACAGTAAGCCATGGTGTCACACTGAATCAAAACGACAACAGGTAATACACGAGCGATCAAAGAAGTATCGTAACGTCAATATTCTAATGCAACGGCTTTCCCCTTACTACAGTGACAGCGACGAAGTGAACAGCACCCTTTTTGATAACTCTGTGAGAATCTCCATCCCTGTGAAGTACGAGGCTGGACTTAGATTCACAACGTGAGTACAGACAAGCGCCTGCAACACATGCAGCGCATTCTTATTTGCACAGGTTCCAAAAAAAAACAAACGTTCGACCGTTTACCAAATCTTTCCGTCTCCTTTCCTCATTCCTCCGTCTCTCAGTGACAGGCACATGAAGGAGGACCACATCATAGTGAAAGAGGGAGAGCAGCACCCCAGGGTCTTCAACGGCACCAGTGTGATAGGAGAAGAGGTCAAGATCAGCTACACGGTAAGACATGCGGCACCGGTCCAAAGTCTGAACACACGGACGCATTCCAGAGTTTTTCTTGATCTTTACTATGCCAGGAGTGGCCAAAGCTGGCATCAAGGCAAAAAGAAGACATTTGAAGAATCTCAAATATATTTTGGATCTTTTCACACTTTTTTTGGTTACTACATGATTCCATGTGTGTTATTTCATAGTTTCGATGTCTTCACTATTATTCAATGTAGGAAATAGTCCAAATGAAGATAAACCCTTGAATGTGTAGGTGTGTCCAAACCTTTGACTGGTACTGTACATACACTAGTGAGACCTGGTTAGTCAGAGTCTAGTGAGACCTGGTTAGTCAGAGTCTGGTGAGACCTGGTTAGTCAGAGTCTAGTGAGACCTGGTTAGTCAGAGTCTAGTGAGACCTGGTTAGTCAGAGTCTAGTGAGACCTGGTTAGTCAGAGTCTGGTGAGACCTGGTTAGTCAGAGTCTGGTGAGACCTGGTTAGTCAGAGTCTGGTGAGACCTGGTTAGTCAGAGTCTAGTGAGACCTGGTCTAGTGAGACCTGGTTAGTCAGAGTCTAGTGAGACCTGGTTAGTCAGAGTCTAGTGAGACCTGGTTAGTCAGAGTCTAGTGAGACCTGGCTAGTCAGAGTCTAGTGAGAGACTAATACCTGTTTAGATATGGGCAAGTGGTGTGCCCGAAAAAGTAAGACATCTCTTACCAATATGTTCCACGGTACTACTATGTACCTTGGTATTACATCTATTTATCACTTATTACCGTGGTATTGCATCATTTGTAAAAAGGTATAGATCTGAATCATGGAAATGTACCATGATTTGAAGTATGCCAGTACTGCCATGGTGTTGCCTTTACCATGGTATAGATGTGGATGATGGAAACACCATGTTTCATACTATAGTGAGACCAGGTTAGTCAGAGTGCCCTGAGTCTGGTGGGAGACTAAGACCAGGTTAGTCAGAGTGCCCTGAGTCTGGTGGGAGACTAAGACCAGGTTAGTCAGAGTGCCCTGAGTCTGGTGGGAGACTAAGACCAGGTTAGTCAGAGTGCCCTGAGTCTGGTGAGAGACTAAGACCTGGTTAGTCAGAGTGCCCTGAGTCTGGTGGGAGACTAAGACCAGGTTAGTCAGAGTGCCCTGAGTCTGGTGGGAGACTAAGACCAGGTTAGTCAGAGTGAGAGTCTGGTGGGAGACTAAGACCAGGTTAGTCAGAGTGCCCTGAGTCTGGTGAGACCTGGTTAGTCAGAGTGCCCTGAGTCTGGTGGGAGACTGAGACCTGGTTAGTCAGAGTGCCCTGAGTCTGGTGGGAGACTAAGACCAGGTTAGTCAGAGTGCCCTGAGTCTGGTGGGAGACTAAGACCAGGTTAGTCAGAGTGCCCTGAGTCTGGTGGGAGACTAAGACCAGGTTAGTCAGAGTGCCCTGAGTCTGGTGGGAGACTAAGACCAGGTTAGTCAGAGTGCCCTGAGTCTGGTGGGAGACTAAGACCAGGTTAGTCATGTGCCCTGAGTCTGGTGGGAGACTAATGCCAGGTTAGTCAGAGTGCCCTGAGTCTGGTGGGAGACTAATGCCAGGTTAGTTTATGCCCTGAGTCTTGGGAGACTAAGACCAGGTTAGTATTGCATCAGTCTTGTAAGACCAGGTTATCAGATCTGAGTCACTAAGAAGGTTGTAGTGCCATGAGTTTGAGACTAAGACCAGGTTACTGCCATGGTGTTAAGACCAGGTTTAGTGCCCAGTCTGGTGAGAGACTAAGACCAGGTTAGTCAGAGTGCCCTGAGTCTGGTGGGAGACTAAGACCAGGTTTCAGAGTGCCCTGAGTCTGGTGGGAGACTAAGACCAGGTTAGTCAGAGTGCCCTGAGTCTGGTGGGAGACTAAGACCAGGTTAGTCAGAGTGCCCTGAGTCTGGTGGGAGACTAAGACCAGGTTAGTCAGAGTGCCCTGAGTCTGGTGGGAGACTAAGACCAGGTTAGTCAGAGTGCCCTGAGTCTGGTGAGAGACTAAGACCTGGTTAGATATGGCCAAGTGGTACCCAAAAGTAAGACACGTATTCTGAGTTGCCTCAGCTTTTGAAGAAATTAAAATGTGATTCAATTGTGACTGAAAGACCTCTGACTTTACTGATTCTCTCTGACTAGGGTTTAATACTTTTTTTCAGAGAATTTAGCAATTTTCTTTCCCTTAGAAAATTGCATGAAATTACTGGGCATCCCGGTATTCCTTTTCAAACCGGAAGTGCTATTTAAAAGCATAGCCTATGGGCCTCCCGGGTGGCGCAGTGGTCAAGGGTGCTGTACTGCAGCGCCAGCTGGGCCACCAGAGACTCTGGGTTCGCGCCCAGGCTCTGTCGCAACCAGCCGCGACCGGGAGGTCCATGGGGCGACGCACAATTGGCCTAGCGTCATCCTGGTTAGAGAGGGTTTGGCCGGTAGGGATATCCTTGTCTCATCGCGCACCAGTGACTCCTGTGGCGGGCCGGGTGCAGTGCGCGCTAACCAAGGTAGCCAGGTGCACAGTGTTTCCTCTGACACATTGGTGTGGCTGGCTTCCGGGTTGGATGGCGCTGTGTTAAGAAGCAGTGCGGCTTGGTTGGGTTGTGTATCGGAGGACGCATGACTTTCAACCTTCCTCTCTCCTGAGCCCGTACGGGAGTTGTAGCGATGAGACAAGATAGGAGCTACTAACAATTGGATACCATGAAATTGGGGAGAAAAAGGGGTAAAAAAAATTAAAATAATAATAAAATAAATAAAAGCCTATAATCCCAGGGGGGAAAATGGAACATGTAAATGGGAGAAATATACATGTGAATATAACATTTTCTTTTTGTACTTGTTGCAATTGAATCAACTATTGTGGTGACTATATCACCACACTATTTTGTTGAGGAAGTCTAGTTATAGGCTATGGCCGTCTAGTTATAGGCTATGGCCGTCTAGTTATAGGCTTTGGCCGTCTAGTTATAGGCTTTGGCCGTCTAGTTATAGGCTATGGCCGTCTAGTTATAGGCTTTGGCCGTCTAGTTATAGGCTATGGCCGTCTAGTTATAGGCTATGGCCGTCTAGTTATAGGCTATGGCCGTCTAGTTATAGGCTATGGCCGTCTAGTTATAGGCTATGGCCGTCTAGTTATAGGCTATGGCCGTCTAGTTATAGGCTTTGGCCGTCTAGTTATAGGCTATGGCCGTCTAGTTATAGGCTATGGCCGTCTAGTTATAGGCTATGGCCGTCTAGTTATAGGCTATGGCCGTCTAGGCCAATCTGTATAGTCTGTAGGCCTTTTTTGAGCGACGATCTGTATAGCCTGTAGGCCTTTTTTGAGCGACGATCTGTATAGCCTGTAGGCCTTTTTTGAGCGACGATCTGTATAGCCTGTAGGCCTTTTTTGAGCGACGATCTGTATAGCCTGTAGGCCTTTTTTGAGCGACGATCTGTATAGCCTGTGGGACTTTTTTGAACGATGATCTGTATAGCCTGTGGGACTTTTTTGAAGGCGACGATCTGTATAGCCTGTGGGCCTTTTTTGAGCGACGATCTGTATAGCCTGTAGGCCTTTTTTGAGCGACGATCTGTATAGCCTGTGGGCCTTGCTTGCTGTCTGCATGGCGTGGTCGCATACAGCACTTTGAATTCATGCCGACTTTCTGCAAGTAAATGGGCTACAACAGCACACACACTCACAACCACACACTTGAGTGTTGATCATTGATCATGCAGATATCAGAGCAGAGAAGGCAGCAGAGAAGACAGATTCAGATGTACGTATTTTTTAACAGCTCCATCACGCTGCTCATAGAAATCATTCATTACAATTGACCAGTTTCTCATCATTTATCCCCTGAAACGAGAATGAGTTTGGGTGGGGCAAATCTCGGTGAACCCGGCTCCCGCTATTAAACCGTATCTCTAACCTCCAGATTAATCGGGATGTGGATATGGCGACTCCTCCTCTGAAGCTAAGGGTGAAGTACCCGTACCTCTCTCCCAGAGAGAACATCCTGCTTTACCTGACTCGTGTCACCTCCTCACAGGTAAGTCCTCTCTCTCTCTCCCTGTGGTACATGTGCTGTAGCATAGAGGGAGACTCTGCACAGGGTTCTCTGCCAGTCAACAGATAATCACACTGTGAAGTCAACCAGACTGCAGAATTTTAGTGGTGTGGATCAACTCGATCCAATGTGATGGATTGACTGATGGTTGATTTGTCGGTGGATCTTGTCTGTCTCCCACAGGATGTGAGATGCCATGCCGGCCATCTGATTAACCCTTTAAAGATCAACCACAACAATGTCCACACTCTCAACCTTAAAAAAGAGACCCTCAGTGACTTCCTGGTGGTGAGTCAACAATGTGTGTGTGTGTGTGTGTGCGTCTGCGCTTGTGCGTGTGTCTCACAGTGTGTATCCTCTTCTTTGCAGGGCTGTAAGGACCACCCATGTGAGTCATTTGACTGCTCCATCCCTCACGTCAACAACAGCCAGGTCAATGTTACCTTCAGGGTGTGGAAGCCCACCTTTATCAAAGTGAGTATAATGGAGTGATTGATTGAATGAAAGATTGAATGATTGTGTTTTTTAACTGATTCTGATTCACTCATCTGATTCAATTCTTTGCTGAGCAGGCAGAGTTCACCAGCCTTCATATGATAGTTCATGCCACCCTGGAGAACCAGAACATGGATCTCTTCATGTTGAGCACCGCGAATAACGCCAGAGATGTGAGCGCAATGACCTATACATTTTCATGCGATTTGATGTGTTTGCTTGTCCTTTTTGTTGGTTTTCTGGGCCGTGTAAGACTCTCGTTTCTATCTCAGGTGAAGATCCAGGTGTCTAAAGAGGCTTTGGGAGGTATACCGCTGTGGATCATTATAGTCAGCATCCTAATAGGACTTCTCATTCTGGCACTGGTCATCATCGCCCTATGGAAGGTATGTGGGTGTTCACGACCTTCTGTCTGCTTGTGTCAATCGGGAAGAGATAACATAGCACAGGCTTGCATTATAGAGAGGTTCAACATGTGTTGATACACTTTCAAATCCATCCAAATCCATTTCCATTCAAATCCAAATCAAACTTCAGACTTGGATTGAATTGGGTTGTAAATCCATGTTTTCTCCTTTGCTCCGTTTACCAGGCTGGATTTTTCAAAAGAAAATCCATGGAGGACATGGAGAAGGAGGACATGAAGAATTAACCCTTCCCACCACCCTGTAGGTCTGTCTGTGCCCCACTGCCTTTAGGTCTGTTATCAGGTCAGTGAGAGGAGATACCGTGGGAAATGCCAACCCATTCACCTGAATGCCATCAGGTCAGATTGGTTCTGCACCAACCTATTCACCTGAAAGTGATATGGCCCATCTATATGAACAACATGGTCTACCAGACGTAATAACAACTTGGTCCGGGTTCAGTGGAAAGAGAAGCCTTGGGAAACATTGAACTTGTACACTGTGGTCTTCCGTCTATCCAACTTGGGTACCAAGACCTTAAGGACCTAAGCTAGAAGAGACATCAGAAGACCTAGATGTCTGGCATCCTGACTCAGAACTGATCATATGATGCCACAACCTTATCAGCTTTATTACAACAGAACAAAACATTCTCAGGTTTACTTAGAACATCCCAATGCCACTAAAAACACCCCAGACTATATGGCATTAAACCAAAGTTGCCCAAGTCCACGTGACCTCTGGTGGGTTTGCACAGACAATCTGCAATGGGTTCGAATCCTGTGTCCTAGTTGTTTGATACTTTTTTAATGAAACACTGTCAACCTATGGTATATCTTAAAACGTGTTATTAATTCCATTTGGGCACATTCCTCATCTTCTAAGCAGAACGTTTGCTTTTGACACACTGACATTTGCTAAACGTTCTAGTCTTATAAGCTCAGTGTCTAAGGTCGATTGTTGTTGTTGTGTGTTTTACAAAAATGTTCCTCCGAGTAGTGAAGAGGTGTATCCCACCAAAAGAATATATTCTGTATAAAAGAAGAGGAGGAATAGATGCTATTGACATAAATACTTTCATTTGTCTTGTCACGACATGGGGGTAGAGAAGTTACAGATTGCACCTTTACAGTATTAGGAAAACCTTTGATTGTGCTGTTAATGTAAGTGAATGTAAAGCTTCTACATAAAGTTGTTTGCAACAGTTCCTAGAATTTAAGCTAAAACGGACATAAATCCAGCATGTATCAAGAAGGCCCTACACTCTTAGAAAAAAAGGGTTCCAAAAGAGTTCTTTGCAGAGGGATAGGGTTTTTACCAAGAACCATTTTTGATCAGAAGAACCCTTTTCGGAAGTCAAGGGTTATTTGTAAGGCAAAGGGTTCTACCTAGAAACTTGAACATGCTAAGAACCATTTTTGGAAGAAAGGCAAGAAGGGTTGTACATAGAGCCATATATAGTATTTCCCAGCATGCAGGGATATTTTTAAAATTTTTTTACTGTAATATCTCTGTTTTTGCATGTACATTGATTGGCTAATACATTTTATGCTACACAAAGATAAATAACATACTGTTTTCTAAACTGATCCAATCTGTTGGATTCGTTACTTAGATGGTTGTTCCAGTTTAGATGACTGAGGAAGTCTCAGTAATCAGACTTCCCCTCCCTGGCAGTCATTCTGAATGCAGGTTGGGGCTGATTTAATAATTCCACTTGTTGGCTATCCTAACTCTGGCTGGATTCCAATAGGAATTACACATCACTTTGCAAGCCAGCATAATGTGACTTGCAGGCCTGATGTGGCATGTAAACCAGGAGATTCCTAACACCACTGTGTTCTGGTATAACTAGGCCCTTAAAGAAAGGCCTTATGATATATCTAATATATTGTCATAAATAATTAAAGGTGAAGGCTAATAAGGCTGGTGGAACCATTCATAAAGGGTACTAGGAAGAACCCTCCAAAGATAAAAGGAAGAACCTTTAGATGATGATGATAAAACGGTTCTTGGTAGAACCATATACAGGGGTTCTTTGCAAAGGATTCTACCCAGCACCGAAAGGGGTTCCCCTATGGGGACAAACTGAAGAACCTGTATGGTTCTACTTAGCACCTTTTTTCTAAGAGTGTATGTGTCAGTAATAGAGAGAAAATAACTCATTTGCTCCAATGTTTCTCAGGTGCTACGTACTGTATGATAGTATGGTGATAGTATAATGAGTATGTTCGGCCTTAATAATATGGAGTATATGGAGCTTTGACATCATCTGAATTAGATAAAACAAACAAACGTAGTATTTTAAAATAAAAATATTGGTCTTATATTTTGATCGAAAATCGAAATGTCCAACAGAATGTGCATTGGAACTAGATTCATTTAGCCTCCATCCGCTAAGATTTTTGTTTTCTTTTCTGTCTTTTCTTATTTTGGGAGATTGATTCGTGAGGCAGCCTACAGTCACCCAGAAAGCCTCTCAGTGGAGTGTAACCTGATTCCTGATGTCTTCATTTGACAGTAGCGCCGAACAAAAAGACGTTTGTCATGAAGACTGTCAAAATCGGGGAAACTTGGGCGATTGACAGTCACATACTGGGGGTGATTTGACAGCCTATGACGGACCGGTAGAGGTTTGAAATCACCCTCACCATGTGACACTCGTGAATGTGAGTTGCACCTCACCCCTTTTGATATTTATGCACCTTGGCTTATTCTCCTCCTGAATCTATCTGCATTTTGTTCCCATATTTTGCATACGTTGCATTGTATATAAGAGACACTCATCACTTTTGAAAGCACAAGTAATAAAGATCAAATGTCTGTCCAATGTGTAAGATAATGTTAACACAGCGATCCTCCATCCTGTCCCCTTCTGGAGAACGTATTTGTCACAGCTCGGCGGTGATGGAGTCAGCCGATGAAGATTTGATTACGGATGAGTTGAATCAGTAACCGTACTCTGAAACCCAGAACCAAATTTGTGTGTGCTGACCAGCTTCTCGATTTGTCATTTAATAACATTCATGTTAACAGTCTGTCTCAAGGGGTTGTTGTATCAGGTGTGATGGCGCTAAGGTTGCATAACAACCTGCATTACTTTGACTCTCCAGGAGCAGGTTTGAG